>NC_053028.1:283748383-283993301 GCF_003073215.2 Triticum urartu
GTTGTTCGGAGTCCCGGATGTGATCACGGACATGACGTGGAGTCTCGAAATGGTCGAGACGTAAAGATTGATATATTGGAAGCCTATGTTTGCATATCGGAAGTGTTCCGGGTGAAATCGGGATTTTACCGGAGTACCGGGATGGTTACCGGAACCCCCCGGGAGCTAAATGGGCCATGATGGGCCTTAGTGGAAAAGAGAAGAGGCAGCCCTACATGGGCTGCGCGCCTCCCCCTTCCCCTAGTCCTATTAAGACTAGGAGAGGTGGCCGGCCCCCTCTCTCTCTTTTCCCCCTCCGCGAATCCTATTCCAACTAGGATTGGGGGGGGAATCCTACTCCCAGAGGGAGTAGGACTCTCCTGGCGCGCCACACCTTGGCCGGCCAGCCTCCCCCCTCTAGTCCTTTATATACAGAGGCAGAGGCACCCTAGAACACACAAGTTGATCCACGTGATCTATTCCTTAGCCGTGTGCGGTGCCCCCAGCCACCATATTCCTCGATAATACTGTAGCGGAGTTTAGGCGAAGCCCTGCTGCTGTAGTACATCAAGATCGTCACCACACCGTCGTGCTGACGGAACTCTTCCCCGACACTTTGCTGGATCGGAGTCCAGGGATCGTCATCGAGTTGAACGTGTGCTCGAACTCGGAGGTGCCGTAGTTTCGGTGCTTGATCGGTTGGATCGTGAAGACGTACGACTACTTCCTCTACGTTGTGTCAACGCTTCCGCAGTCGGTCTGCGTGGGTACGTAGACAACTCTCTCCCCTCTCGTTGCTATGCATCACCATGATCTTCCGTGTGCGTAGGAATTTTTTTGAAATTACTATGAAACCCAACAGTGGTATCAGAGCCTAGGTTATTTATGTTGATGTTATATGCACGAGTAGAACACAAGTGAGTTGTGGGCGATATAAGTCATACTGCCTACCAGCATGTCATACTTTGGTTCGGCGGCATTGTTGGACGAGACGACCCGGACCAACATTACGCGTACGCTTACGCGAGACCGGTTCCCCCGACGTGCTTTGCACATAGGTGCCTTGCGGGCGACTGTCTCTCCAACTTTAGTTGAACCAAGTATGGCTACGCCCGGTCCTTGCGAAGGTTAAAACGGAGTCTATTTGACAAACTATCGTTGTGGTTTTGATGCGTAGGTGAGATTGGTTCTTGCTTAAGCCCGTAGCAGCCACGTAAAACTTGCAACAACAAAGTAGAGGACGTCTAACTTGTTTTTGCAGGGCATGTTGTGATGTGATATGGTCAAGACATGATGCTGAATTTTATTGTATGAGATGATCATGTTTTGTAACCGAGTTATCGGCAACTGGCAGGAGCCTTATGGTTGTCGTTTTATTGAATGCAATGCAATCGCGATGTAATGCTTTACTTTATTACTAAGCGGTAGTGATAGTCGTGGAAGCATAAGATTGGCGAGACGACAACGATGCTACGATGGAGATCAAGGTGTCGCGCCGGTGACGATGGTGATCACGACGGTGCTTCGAAGATGGAGATCACAAGCACAAGATGATGATGGCCATATCATATCACTTATATTGATTGCATGTGATGTTTATCTTTTATGCATCTTATCTTGCTTTGATTGACGGTAGCATTATAAGATGATCTCTCACTAAATTATCAAGAAGTGTTCTCCCTGAGTATGCACCCTTGCCAAAGTTCGTCGTGCCCAGACACCACATGATGATCGGGTGTGATAAGCTCTATGTCCATCTACAACGGGTGCAAGCCAGTTTTTGCACACGCAGAATACTCAGGTTAAACTTGACGAGCCTAGCATATGCAGATATGGCCTCGAAACACGGAGACCGAAAGGTCGAGCGTGAATCATATAGTAGATATGATCAACATAACGATGTTCACCATTGAAAACTACTCCATCTCACGTGATGATCAGTTATGGTTTAGTTGATTTGGATCACGTGATCACTTAGAAGATTAGAGGGATGTCTATCTAAGTGGGAGTTCTTAAGTAATATGATTAATTGAACTTAAATTTATCATGAACTTAGTCCCTGATAGTATCTTGCCTGTTTATGTTGATTGTAGATAGATGGCTCGTGCTGTTGTTCCATTGAATTTTAATGCGTTCCTTGAGAAAGCAAAGTTGAAAGATGATGGTAGCAATTACACGGACTCGGTCCGTAACTTGAGGATTATCCTCATTGCTGCACAGAAGAATTACGTCCTGGAAGCACCGCTGGGTGCCAGGCCTGCTGCTGGAGCAACACCAGATGTTATGAACGTCTGGCAGAGCAAATCTGATGACTACTCGATAGTTCAGTGTGCCATGCTTTACGGCTTAGAATCGGGACTTCAACGACGTTTTGAACGTCATGGAGCATATGAGATGTTTCAGGAGTTGAAGTTAATATTTCAAGCAAATGCCCGGATTGAGAGATATGAAGTCTCCAATAAGTTCTATAGCTGCAAGATGGAGGAGAATAGTTCTGTCAGTGAGCATATACTCAAAATGTCTGGGTATAATAATCACTTGATTCAATTGGGAGTTAATCTTCCAGATGATTGCGTCATTGACAGAATCCTCCAATCACTGCCACCAAGCTACAAGAGCTTCGTGATGAACTATAATATGCAAGGGATGAACAAGACTATTCCCGAGCTCTTCGCAATGCTGAAAGCTGCGGAGGTAGAAATCAAGAAGGAGCATCAAGTGTTGATGGTCAACAAGACCACTAGTTTCAAGAAAAAGGGCAAAGGGAAGAAGAAGGGGAACTTCAAGAAGAACAGCAAACAAGTTGCTGCTCAGGAGAAGAAACCCAAGTCTGGACCTAAGCCTGAAACTGAGTGCTTCTACTGCAAGCAGACTGGTCACTGGAAGCGGAACTGCCCCAAGTATTTGGCGGATAAGAAGGATGGCAAGGTGAACAAAGGTATATGTGATATACATGTTATTGATGTGTACCTTACTAGAGCTCGCATTAGCACCTGGGTATTTGATACTGGTTCTGTTGCTAATATTTGCAACTTGAAACAGGGACTACGGAATAAGCGGGCACTGGCAAAGGACGAGGTGACGATGCGCGTGGGAAACGGTTCCAAAGTCGATGTGATCGCGGTCGGCACACTACGTCTACATCTACCTTCGGGATTAATATTACACCTAAATAATTGTTATTTTGTGCCAGCGTTGAGCATGAACATTATATCTGGATCTTGTTTGATGCGAGACGGTTATTCATTTAAATCAGAGAATAATGGTTGTTCTATTTATATGAGTAATATCTTTTATGGTCATGCACCTTTGAAAAGTGGTCTATTTTTGATGAATCTCGATAGTAGTGATACACATATTCATAATGTTGAAACCAAAAGATGCAGAGTTAATAATGAAAGTGCAACTTATTTGTGGCACTATCGTTTAGGTCATATCGGTGTAAAGCGCATGAAGAAACTCCATACTGATGGACTTTTGGAACCACTTGATTATGAATCACTTGGTACTTGCGAACCGTGCCTCATGGGCAAGATGACAAAAACACCGTTCTCCGGAACTATGGAGAGAGCAACAGATTTGTTGGAGATCATACATACAGATGTATGTGGTCCGATGAATATTGAGGCTCGTGGCCGATATCGTTATTTTCTCACCTTCACAGATGACTTAAGCAGATATGGGTATATCTACTTAATGAAACACAAGTCTGAAACATTTGAAAAGTTCAAAGAATTTCAGAGTGAAGTTGAAAATCATCGTAACAATAAAATAAAGTTTCTACGATCTTATCATGGAGGAGAATATTTGAGTTACGAGTTTGGTGTACATTTGAAAAACTGTGGAATAGTTTCGCAACTCACGCCACCCGGAACACCACAGCGTAATGGTGTGTCCGAACGTCGTAATCGTACTTTACTAGATATGGTGCGATCTATGATGTCTCTTACTGATTTACCGCTATCGTTTTGGGGATACGCTCTAGAGACGGCCACATTCACGTTAAATAGGGCACCATCAAAATCCGCTGAGACGACGCCTTATGAACTGTGGTTTGGCAAGAAACCAAAGTTGTCGTTTCTTAAAGTTTGGGGCTGCGATGCTTATGTGAAAAAGCTTCAACCTGATAAGCTCGAACCCAAATCGGAGAAATGTGTCTTCATAGGATACCCAAAGGAGACTGTTGGGTACACCTTCTATCACAGATCCGAAGGCAAGGCATTCGTTGCTAAGAATGGATCCTTTCTAGAGAAGGAGTTTCTCTCAAAAGAAGTGAGTGGGAGGAAAGTAGAACTTGACGAGGTAACTGTACCTGCTCCTTTATTGGAAAGTAGTACATCACAAAAAATTGTTTCTGTGACACCTACACCAATAAGTGAGGAAGCTAATGATGATAGTCATGAAACTTCAGATCAAGATACTACTGAACCTCGTAGATCAACCAGAGTAAGATCCGCGCCAGAGTGGTACGGTAATCCTGTTCTGGAAATCATGCTACTAGATCATGATGAACCTACGAACTATGAAGAAGCAATGGTGAGCCCAGATTCCGCAAAGTGGCTTAAAGCCATGTAATCTGAGATGGGATCCATGTATGAGAACAAAGTATGGACTTTGGTTGACTTGCCCGATGATCGGCAAGCAATTGAGAATAAATGGATCTTTAAGAAGAAGATTGACGCTGATGGTAATGTTACTGTCTACAAAGCTCGACTTGTCGTGAAAGGTTTTCGGCAAGTTCAAGGGATTGACTACGATGAGACCTTCTCACCCGTAGTGATGCTTAAGTCCGTCCGAATCATGTTAGCAATTGCCGCATTTTATGATTATGAAATTTGGCAAATGGATGTCAAAACTGCATTACTGAATGGATTTCTGGAAGAAGAGTTGTATATGATGCAACCAGAAGGTTTTGTCGATCCAAAAGGAGCTAACAAAGTGTGCAAGCTCCAGCGATCCATTTATGGACTGGTGCAAGCCTCTCAGAGTTGGAATAAACGCTTTGATAGTGTGATCAAAGCATTTGGTTTTATACAAACTTTCGGAGAAGCCTGTATTTACAAGAAAGTGAGTGGGAGCTCTGTAGCATTTCTAATATTATATGTGGATAACATATTACTAATTGGAAATGATATAGAATTTCTGGATAGCATAAAGGGATACTTGAATAAGAGTTTTTCAATGAAAGACCTCGGTGAAGCTGCTTAATATTAGGCATAAAGATCTATAGAGATAGATCAAAACGCTTAATTGGACTTTCACAAACAACATACCTTGACAAAATTTTGAAGAAGTTCAAAATGGATCAAGTAAAGAAAGGATTCTTGCCTGCGTTACAAGGTGTGAAATTGAGTAAATGCCCGACCACTTCAGAAGATAGAGAGAATATGAAAGATGTTCCCTATGCATCAGCCATAGGATCTATCATGTATGCAATGCTGTGTACCAGACCCGATGTGTGCCTTGCTATAAGTCTAGCAGGGAGGTACCAAAGTAATCCAGGAGTGGATCACTGGACAGCGGTCAAGAACATCCTGAAATACCTGAAAAGGACTAAGGATATGTTTCTCGTATATGGAGGTGACAAAGAGCTCATCGTAAAAGGTTACGTTGATGCAAGCTTTGACACTGATCCGGACGATTCTAAATCGCAAACCGGATACGTGTTTACATTAAACGGTGGAGCTGTCAGTTGGTGCGGTTCTAAACAAAGCGTCGTAGCGGGATCTACATGTGAAGCGGAGTACATAGCTGCTTCGGAAGCAGCGAACGAAGGAGTCTGGATGAAGGAGTTCATATCCGATCTAGGCGTCATGCCTAGTGCATCGGGTCTAATGAAAATCTTTTGAGACAATACTAGTGCAATTGCCTTGGCAAAGGAATCCAGATTTCACAAGAGAACCAAGCACATCAAGAGATGCTTCAATTCCATCCGGGATCTAGTCCAGGTGGGAGACATAGAGATTTGCAAGATACATACGGATCTGAATGTTGCAGACCCTTTGACTAAGCCTCTTCCACGAGCAAAACATGATCAGCACCAAGGCTCCATGGGTGTTAGAATCATTACGGGGTAATCTAGATTATTGACTCTAGTGCAAGTGGGAGACTGAAGGAAATATGCCCTAGAGGCAATAATAAAGTTATTATTTATTTCCTTATAATCATGATAAATGTTTATTATTCATGCTAGAATTGTATTAACCGGAAACATAATACATGTGTGAATACATAGACAAACAAAGTGTCACTAGTATGCCTCTACTTGACTAGCTCGTTAATCAAAGATGGTTATGTTTCCTAACCATGAACAATGAGTTGTTATTTGATTAACGGGATCACATCATTAAGAGAATGATCTGACTGACATGACCCATTCCATTAGCTTAGCACCCGATCATTTAGTATGTTGCTATTGCTTTCTTCATGACTTATACATGTTCCTATAACTATGAGATTATGCAACTCCCGTTTACCGGAGGAACACTTTGGGTACTACCAAACGTCACAACGTAACTGGGTGATTATAAAGGAGTACTACAGGTGTCTCCAAAGGTACATGTTTGGTTGGCATATTTCGAGATTAGGTTTTGTCACTCCGATTGTCGGAGAGGTATCTCTGGGCCCTCTTGGTAATGCACATCACATAAGCCTTGCAAGCATTGCAACTAATGAGTTAGTTGCGAGATGATGTATTACAGAACGAGTAAAGAGACTTGCCGGTAACGAGATTGAACTAGGTATTGGATACCGACGATCGAATCTCGGGCAAGTAACATACCGATGACAAAGGGAACAACGTATGTTGTTATGCGGTCTGACCGATAAAGATCTTCGTAGAATATGTAGGAGCCAATATGGGCATCCAGGTCCCGCTATTGGTTATTGACCGGAGACGTGTCGCGGTCATGTCTACATTGTTCTCGAACCCGTAGGGTCCGCACGCTTAAGGTTACGATGACAGTTATATTATGAGTTTATGCATTTTGATGTACCGAAGGTTGTTCGGAGTCCCGGATGTGATCACGGACATGACGAGGAGTCTCGAAATGGTCGAGACGTAAAGATTGATATATTGGAAGCCTATGTTTGGATATCGGAAGTGTTCCGGGTGAAATCGGGATTTTACCGGAGTACCGGGAAGGTTACCGGAACCCCCCGGGAGCTAAATGGGCCATGATGGGCCTTAGTGGAAAATAGAAGAGGCAGCCCTACATGGGCTGCACGCCTCCCCCCTCCCCTAGTCCTATTAGGACTAGGAGAGGTGGCCGGCCCCCTCTCTCTCTTTTCCCCCTCCGCGAATCCTATTCCAACTAGGATTTGGGGGGGGGGAATCCTACTCCCAGAGGGAGTAGGACTCTCCTGGCGCGCCACACCTTGGCCGGCCAGCCTCCCCCCCTCTAGTCCTTTATATACTGAGGCAGAGGCACCCTAGAACACACAAGTTGATCCACGTGATCTATTCCTTAGCTGTGTGCGGTGCCCCCAGGCACCATATTCCTCGATAATACTGTAGCGGAGTTTAGGCGAAGCCCTGCTGCTGTAGTACATCAAGATCGTCACCACACCGTCGTGCTGACGGAACTCTTCCCCGACACTTTGCTAGATCGGAGTCCGGGGATCGTCATCGAGCTTAACGTGTGCTCGAACTCGGAGGTGCCGTAGTTTCGGTGCTTGATCGGTTGGATCATGAAGACGTACAACTACTTCCTCTACGTTGTGTCAATGCTTCCGCAGCCGGTCTGCGTGGGTACGTAGACAGCACTCTCCCCTCTCGTTGCTATGCATCACCATGATCTTGCGTGTGCGTAGGAAATTTTTTGAAATTACTACGAAACCCAACACATCCAACTTGCTTGCTCACGAAGACCTAGGGCAATTTGAGGAAGCCCATCATTGGAATATACAAGCCAAGTTCTATAATGTAAACTTCCCACTAGTATATGAAAGTGATAACATGAGAGACTCTCTACTATGAAGATCATGGTGCTACTTTGAAGCACAAGTGTGGTAAAAGGATAGTAGCATTGCCCCTTTTTATTTATTTTCTTTTTTTGGTTCTTCTTTTTTTTCTTTGGCCTTTCTCTTTTTTTGGGACAATGCTCTATTAAATGATGATCATCGCACTTTTATTTATTTACAACTCAATGATTACAACTCGATTCTAAAACAAAGTATGACTCTATATCGGTGTACCGGGATATGCAATGAATCAAGAGTAACAAGTTTGAAGAAATTATGAACGGTGGCTTTGCCACAAATACTATGTCAACTACATGATCATGCTAAGCAATATGACAATGATGAATGTGTCATGATGAACTAGATGGTGGAAAGTTGCATGGAAATATATCTCGGAATGGCTATGGAAATGCCATAATAGGTAGGTATGGTGGCTGTTTTGAGGAAGGTATATGGTAGGTGTATGATACCGGCGAAAAGTGTGCGGTATTAGAGAGGTTAGCAAAGGTGGAAGGGTGAGAGTGCGTATAATCCATGGACTCAACATTAGTCATAAAGAACTCATATACTTATTGCAAAAATCTTGAAGTTATCAAAGCAAAGTATTACACGCATGCTCCTAGGGGGATAGATTAGTAGGAAAAGTCCATCGCTCGTCCCCGACCTCCACTCATAAGGAAGACAATAAATAAATAAATCGTGCTCCGACTTCATCACATAACGGTTCACCATACGTGCATGCTACGGGAATCACAAACTTTAACACAAGTATTCTTTGAATTCACAACTACTCAACTAGCATAACTTTAATATTATCACCTCCACATCTCAAAACAATTATCATGCTTCAATCTTTTCTTACTATTCAACACACTCAAAAGAAAGTTTCACAAATCTTGAATACCAAGCATATTATTATTAAGCAAATTACCATGCTATTAAGAGACTCTCAAAATAATTTAAGCGAAGCATGAGAGATCAATAGTTTCTTTAAAGAAATCCACCACCATGCTCTAAAAGATCTAAGTGAAGCACATAGAGCAAAATTATAACGCTTAAGAGATATAAGTGAAGCACATAGAGCAAAACTACATAGCTCAAAAGATATAAGTGAAGCACATAGAGTATTCTATCAAATTTTAATTCATGTATGGCTCCCTCAAAATGTGTGTACAGCAAGGATTATTGTGGCATACTAAGACACAAAGACACAAATAATACAAGACGCTCCAAGCAAAACACATATCATGTTGGTGAATAAAAATATAGCTCCAAGTAAATCACCGATGGAAGTGGACGAAGGAGGGGATGCCCTCCAGGGCATCCCCAAGCTTTGACTTTTTGGTGTCCTTGGATTATCTTGGGGGTGCCATGGGCATCCCCAAGCTTAGGCTCTTGCAACTCCTTGTTCCATAATCCATCACAAGAATTCACCCAAAATTTGAAAACTTCACAACACAAAACTCAAAATAGAAAACTTGTGAGCTCCGTTAGCGAAAGAAAACGAAAGAGGACTTCAAGGTACTGTAATGAACTCATTCTTTATTTATATTGGTATTAACCTACTGTATTACAACTTCTCTATGGATTATAAACTATTTTACTAGCCATAGATTCATCAAAATAAGCAAACAACACATGAAAAATATAATCTATCAAAAACAGAACAGTCTGTAGTAATCTGTAGCTAGCGCAAGATGTGGAACCCCAAAAATTCTAAAATAAATTTCTGGACGTGAGGAATTTATCTATTAATCATCTTCAAAAGAGAATTAACTAAATAGCACTCTTCAAATAAAAATGATAGCAGTTCTCGTGAGCACTAAAGTTTCTATTTTTTACAGCAAGTTCAACAAGACATTCCCCAAGTCTTCCCAACGGTTCTACTTGGCACAAACACTAATTAAACACAAAAAACACAACCAAAACAGAATATAAATAATTTTTTTATTGAATAACAGCAAGGAAAAATATTGGGTTGGCTCCCAACAAGCGCTTTTCTTTAAAGCCTTATAGCTAGGCAATGATAATTTTAATGATGCTCACATGAAAGACAAGAACTGAAGCACAAAAGGAGCATCATAAAGCATGTGACAAACACATCTAAGTCTAACATACTTTCTATGCATAGGCATCTCATAGGCAAACAAATTATCAAGGCAAGTAAAAACTAGCATATGCAAGGAAGAGGAAAGAAACAATAGCAATATCAACATAACGAGAGGTAATTTAGTAACATGAAAATTTCTACAACCATATTTTCCTCTCTCATAGTAATTACATGTAGTATCATAAGAAAATTCAACAATATAGCTCTCACATAAAATATTCTCAACATGATCCACATGCATGCAAAGTTGGCACATTTCCGAAATAGTGGGATTAACATTAAGTAAAGTCATGACCTTCCCAAACGCACTCTTATCAAAAACTTCATAAGATTGAACATTCTCTAAATATGTGGGATCTAAAGTTGACATTCTTCCAAGCCCACTTTCAATATTATTGCAAACATTATAATCAATCTCATATTCATCATGGGGTTTAAATAAATTTTCAAGATCAAAAGAAGAATCACCCCAATCATGATCATTGCAACAAGTAGAGGACATGGCAAAACTAGCATCCCCAAGCTTAGGGTTTTGCATATTATTAGCACAATTGACATTAATAGAATTTATAGTAAAATCATTGCAATCATGATTTTTATTCAAAGATCTATTGTGAATCGCTTCATAAAGTAATTCGTCACACTTTTCAGATTCACGAATTTCAAGAAAAACTTCATAAAGATAATCTAGTGCACAAAACTCACTAGCAATTGGTTCATCGTAATTGGATCTCTTAAAAAGATTAGCAAGTGGATGAGGATCCATAGATCTTAGGTTCTCTGTTTAGTAATAAATAAACAACTATTCCAACCATACGAGCAAACAAGAAACGGGCAAAAAGAGGCAAATAGAGAGGGAGGATAGAGAGAGAGGGGGCCAATAAAACGGCAAGGGTGAAGTGGGGGAGAGGAAAACGAGAGGCAAATGGCAAATAATATAATGCGGGAGATAGGGATTGTGATGGGTACTTGGTATGTTGACTTTTTGCGTAGACTCCCCGGCAACGGCGCCAGAAATGACTCATTGTCGCGAGTCAAATCTTGACTTGCGCGAACCTCCCGGCAACGGCGCCAGAAATCCTTCTTGCTATGTCTTGAGCTTGCGTTGGTTTTCCCCGAAGAGGAAGGGATGATGTAGCAGAGTAGCGTAAGTATTTCCCTCAGTTTTTGAGAACCAAGGTATCAATCCAGTAGGAGGCCACGCTCAAGTCCCTCGTACCTGCACGAAACGATAGCTACTCGCAACCAACGCGATTAGGGGTTGTCAATCCATTCACGGTAACTTACGAGAGTGAGATCTGATAGATATAATATTTTTGGTATAAAGATGCAAAGTGAAAAGTAAAGGCAAAGTAAAAAAAGAAAAGCAAGATTAAAGAGATGGAGATTGATATGATGAGAATAGACCCGGGGGCCATAGGTTTCACTAGTGGGTTCTCTCAAGAGCATAAGTATTCTACGGTGGGTGAACAAATTACTATTGAACAATTGACAGAATTGAGCATAGTTATGAGAATATCTAGGCATGATCATGTATATAGGCATCACGTCCGTGACAAGTAGACCGAAACGATTCTGCATCTACTACTATTACTCCACTCATCGACCGCTATCCAGCATGCATCTAGAGTATTAAGTTAAAAATAGAGTAACGCTTTAAGCAAGATGACATTATGTAGAGAGATAAATTCATGCAATATGAAATAAACCCCATCTTGTTATCCTCGATGGCAACGATGCAATACGTGCCTTGCTGCCCCTTCTGTCACAGGGAAAGGACACTGCAAGATCGAACCCAAAGCTAAGCACTTCTCCCATGGCAAGAACTACCAATCTAGTTGGCTAGACCAAACGGATAATTCTAAGAGACTTGCAAAGATAACCAATCACACATGAAAGAATTCAGAAAAGATTCAAATATTATTCATAGATAGACTTGATCATAAACCCACAATTCATCGGCCTCAACAAACACACCGCAAAAAGAAGATTACATCGAATAGATCTCCACAAGAGAGGGGGAGAACTTTGTATTGAGATTCAAAGAGAGAGAAGAAGCCATCTAGCTACTAACTATGGACCCGAAGGTCTGAGGTAAACTACTCACACTTCATCGGAGGGGCTATGATGATGTAGAAGCCCTCCGTGATGACGGCCCTCTCCGGCGGAGCTCCGGAACAGGCCCCAAGATGGGATGTCGTGGATACAAAAAGTTGCGACGGTGGAATTAGGTTTTTGGCTCCCGTTATGATCCTTTGGGGGTAAGTATGTATATATAGGAGGAAGGAGAACGTCGGTGGAGCACTGAGGGGCCCATGAGGCAGGGGGCGCGCCCTAGGGGGGGCGCGCCCCCACCCTCGTGACCTCCTCTTTGACTCCTTGGAGTAGGGTCCAAGTCTCCTGCATCACGTTCGGTGAGAAAATCACGTACCCGAAGGTTTTATTCCGTTTGGACTCTGTTTGATATTATGTTTCTCCGAAACACTGAAATAGGCAACTAACAACAATTCTAGGCTGGGCCTGCGGTTAATAGGTTAGTCCCAAAAATAATATAAAAGTGGAAATAAAGCCCAATATAGTCCAAAACAGTAGATAATATAGCATGGAGCAATCAAAAATTATAGATACGTTGCAGATGTGTCACGTGTCAGCATTACCGTTCCAGGGATGACACTGATGCACAGTGATCGGACTGTTTGAGGTCTGGTCGCTTCATATTGTGTGTGCACAGGTATATTCCTCTATATGAAAAGTTTTTAGAACATTATGCTGCATACATCATAGCTTGTTAGTAGGCTGGTAAAGGCTTTGTTCAGTCCGCTCTTGGCAGACTGAACCTTCTCCACCACCACACCCATCAGGGTGTGGTGCTCCACCACAATTGAAGCACGCTGCAGTGCTTCCTTCAGAGCGTTGGGCACCTCCGGATTAGTGGAGGTCACCGATGGAGCTGATGCTCCTCCCCCTCTTTCAAAGGGGACTGCTCGCCTGATCCCGGAGCCGCGTTGGTCTCTGGGACGGTGTTCGGCTGGGGCCTGGATTGTTGGGGCTCCCCGCCATCGATCGTCATAGGGGTCATCCCCACTAGGTCTTCGGTGACCGAGGTATTAACCTCGGACACTTTCTTGATGGCCTCGCTCGCCCACCCTCGGCTAGGAGAGTTCCTTCGGGACGACACTTCAATGTCCTCTATGGTGATAGGCGAGGGGGCTCATGGCGGCATGTCACTCTCTGCCATTTCGGGTGGCAGAGAGTTCCCCTCTGATAATGGAGTTTGCAGGAGCTCTCATGCAGGGATGAAAGGCAAATAACAAAATAACTTATATAATGGAAGCAAGAAGACCGAAGATAAACTGTAGATTTCTGAATACTTATGATTCGACCAGGGGCTTCACCCTGGGAGGTCTCTTGGGGACTAGTTCGGACTCTGAGTCTGAACTGTCTGAGAGGATCACCTTCCCTATCTTGGGCACCTCCCCCTTCGGGTCCTCGGAGGATGCTCACGTCTTCTTCCTGCCCTTCTTCTACTCCTCCTCCTCCTCTTCCTCTTCTTCCTCGTCCTCCTCCTACTACTCTTCTTCCTCATATCCCTCCTCCTCCATCTCTTCCTCCTCTTCTTCCTCATCTCCCTCGTGGGAAGATACGGATTCGGTCTCTCTGGACACCGTGTTCGAAGGACCTTTGTGGCGGGGGGCGCCCTTGGCCTCCTTGCCTTTCTTCTTCTTGGCCTTCTTCTCCGGCACCTGATAGGGCGCCAGTGAAAGTGCAATCATGCCCTTACATCATGTTTTGATGTTTATGACTATGTACATGTAGGGGACTAACTATGTTCGTCAAGTGAATCTCAGGTGTTAGTCCCCGTTTCATCAAAAGTGTGTGGATCGTGAGCATGCGAACTGGATTTTACTCAAGGAAGACGTATCAAACCAAATGCATATTTGTTTTCTTGAGTATAGGATCCTGCACTATTAAGAGGGGATCAATAGGGTTAGTAAAAGACTTGCTCTTGCCACAAATCTCCTTCCCAAAATTCATTAGATCTATCACTATACTCACTGGCTCATTCTGCCTCTGGCCATGCCGGATGTCCGGGCTGCCAGCCGGATGTCCGGGCCTCCTGCCGGATGTCTGGCCCGCACGCCGGATATCCGGACCTTGATATCCAAAGAACAATATATGGTGGTGCTTTCTTCCGGATGTCCGGGCTTTCCTGTGTCACCGGATGTCTGGGCTTTGCCCTGGATGTTCGTCCCCTCTGCTTCGTCCCCTAGAACACATTTCACTCTGTCTCACACTCTTCCACACCAAATCTTAGATCCCTAAGGGATTTGTGAGCATTTGAGAGAATTTGTCTGACCAAGTGATAGATCCACTCCTTCCCCTTCTTTGCACCAAAGGAATTCTTGATATGAGAGAGTCTTGAGCTTTTCCCCATCGTTCTTGTTACTCTTGGAGGTTGGAGACTCCTAGGCGGTAGGAGTCTTTCGGAGAGGAATCGACCATTGTGATTGCCCCCGGAAATTGTGAGGGTTTGGAGACCACCCCAAGGTCTACCACTAGTGGTTGAGAAATGCCTTCGTGGTGTATTCTTAAAGGGAGAATAGGGTGAGCCTTCGTGGCGTTGGTGTGCCTTCGTGGTAACCTTCACCTCTCTAACGGTGATGTAGCTTCCCTCCAAGGAAGTGAACATCGGCATACATCCTCGTCTCCCGGAGTTGCGGTTATTCCTAACCCTAACTCTCTACTTGTGGTTACTTGTCTCTTAGCACTTACTTATATCATATTGTGCTTGCTTTACTCACATTTTTGTGTTACTTGTTTATCTTTCTTAGCTCTTAGCATCATACTTGCAACTGTTAGGCACACTTTCATATTCCACTTCATTGCCTAAAATTACGAAGTAATAATTAAAATTTGTAATTGTACCTATTCACCCCCCCCCTCTAGGTCCATCTCGATCCTTTCAATTGGTATTAGAGCCTCGTGCTCTATTCTTTTGGCTTAACCGCCCTAGAGCGAGATGAACCCCGATGGGACTCCCGTTGTTGCGGATCCGAAGAACACGGGCGCGGCTTCCATGGAATTCAAGTCCGTCACTTCTGAGGATCTGGAACAGGCGCTTTCTAAGCAAAAGGAGGAGCATGATGCTTCTCTTGAGGCATTGGTAAATAAAAATATAGCTCCAAGTAAAGTTACCGATAGAAGTAGACGAAAGAGGGGATGCCTTCCGGGGCATCCCCAAGCTTTGGCTTTTAGGTGTCCTTAGATTATCTTGGGGGTGCCATGGGCATCCCCAAGCTTAGGCTCTTGCCACTCCTTGTTCCATAATCCATCAAATCTTTACCCAAAACTTGAAAACTTCACAACACAAAACTTAAAATAGAAAATCTCGTGAGCTCCGTTAGCGAAAGAAAACAAAACACCACTTCAAGGTACTGTAATGAACTCATTCTTTATTTATATGGGTGTTATACCTACTGTATTACAACTTCTCTATGGTTTATAAACTATTTTACTAGCCATAGATTCATCAAAATAAGCAAACAACACACAAAAAACAGAATCTGTCAAAAACAGAACAGTCTGTAGTAATCTGTAGCTAGCGCAAGATCTGGAACCCAAAAATTCTAAAATAAATTTCTGGACGTGAGGAATTTATCTATTAATCATATTAAAAAAGAATTAACTAAATAGCACTTTCCAAATAAAAATGACAGCAGTTCTTGTGAGCGCTAAAGTTTCTGTTTTTTACAGCAAGTTCAACAAGACTTTCCCCAAGTCTTCCCAACACAAAAAACACAACCAAAACAGAGCCTAGATAAATTATTTATTACTAAACAGGAGCAAAAAGCAAGAAATAAAAATAAAATTGGGTTGCCTCCCAACAAGCGCTATCGTTTAACGCCCCTAGCTAGGCATAACAAGCAAGAATAGATCTAGGTATTGCCATCTTTGGTAGGAAATCCATAAGTGGCTCTCATAATAGATTCATAAGGTAATTTAATTTTCTTTCTAGGAAAGTGTTACATGCCTTTCCTTAATGGAAATTGGAATCTAATATTTCCTTCCTTCATATCAATAATCGCACTAATCGTTCTAAGGACAGGTTTACCAAGAATAATAGGACATGAAGGATTGCAATCTATGTCAAGAACAATAAAATCTATGGGCACATAATTCCTATTTGCAACAATAAGAACATCATTAATTCTTCCCATAGGTTTCTTAATACTGGAATCCGCAATATGCAAGTTTAGAGAGCAATCATCGAAATCACGGAAACCTAACAAATCACACAAAGTCTTTGGAATCGTGGAAACACTAGCACCCAAATCACATAAATCATAGCATTCATGATCTTTAATTTTAATTTTAATAGTTATTTCCCACTCATCATAAAGTATTCTAGGGATAGAAACTTCTAATTCAAGTTTTTCTTCATAAGATTGCATCAAGGCATCAACGATATGTTTAGTAAACTCTTTATTTTGACTATAAGCGTGAGGAGAATTTAGCACGGATTGCAACAAGGAAATACAATCAATCAAAGAGCAATTTTCATAGTTAAATTCCTTTAAATCCATAATAGTGGGTTTATCAACATCTATGGTTTTAATTTCTTCAATCCCACTTTTATCAAATTTAGCATCAAGATCAAAAGATTCAGAATTCTTGGAATGCCTTCTAGGTAAGGGTGGATCATATCCAGTCCCATCATTATCAAGATTCATATTTAAAAACAAAGATTTAATATGGGACACATCAATAACTTTTAGATCTTCATCATTATTTATATAGGAACTAGAAGAACACGCTTTTATAAAGGCATCTTTCTTAGCACGCATCCTAGCGGTTCTTTCTTTGCACTCATCAATGGAAATTCTCATGGCTTTGAGAGACTCATTGATATCATGCTTAGGTGGAATAGATCTAAGTTTCAAAGAATCAATATCAAGAGCAATTCTATCAACGTTCCTAGCCAAATCATCAATCTTAAGCAATTTTTCTTCAATCATAGCATTAAAATTCTTTTGCGAAGTAATAAATTCTTTAATATTAGATTCAAAATCAGAGGGAATCTTATTATAATTTCCATAAGAATTGTTGTAGGAATTACCATAATTATTAGAGGGATTACAAGGATAAGGCCTAGGGTTGAAATTTCCTCTATACACGTTATTACCAAAATTGTTCCTACCAACAAAATTCACATCCATAGATTCATTATTATTCTCAATAAAAGTAGACAAGGGCATATCATTAGGATCAGAAGAAACACTCTTATTAGCAAATAATTTCATAAGTTCATCCATCTTTCCACTCCAAACATTAATTTCTTCCATCGCATGCACCTTTTTATTAGTAGATCTTTCAGTATGCCATTGAGAATAATTAACCATAATATTATCTAGGAGTTTAGTAGCTTCTCCTAAAGTGATTTCCATAAAAGCGCCTCTCGCGGCCGAATCTAAAAGATTTCTAGAAGAAAAATTCAATCCAGCATAAAAAATTTGTATAATCATCCACAAATTTAAACCACGAGTAGGGAAATTATGTATCATTAGTTTAATTCTCTCCCAAGCTTGTGCAAAATGTTCATGATCAAGTTGCTTAAAATTCATAATATCGTTTCTAAGAGAGATGATCTTAGCGGGAGGAAAATACTTCGAGATAAAAGCATCTTTGCACTTGTTCCATGAATCAATAATATTTTTAGGCAAAGACGAACACCAAGCTTTAGCACGATCTCTAAGCGAAAAAGGAAATAGATTCAATTTAACAATATCGTTATCCACATCTTTCTTCTTTTGCATGTCACACAAATCAACGAAGATATTTAGATGGGTAGCGGCATCTTCACTAGGAACGCCGGAGAACGGATCTTTCATAACAAGATTCAGTAAAGCAGCATTAATTTCACAAGATTCTGCAACGGTAAGAGGAGCAATCGGAGTGCTAATAAAATCATTGTTGTCGGTATTGGTGAAGTCACACAATTTAGTATTATCATGAGCCATCGTGACAAGCAAGCAAACTAACACACAAGCAAACAAATAGCAAGCGGGCAAAAAGAGGCAAATACAAGGAGGATAGAGAGAGAGGGCAAATAAAACGGCAAGGGTGAAGTTGGGGAGAGGAAAACGAGAGGCAAATGGCATATAATGTAATGCGGGAGATAAGGGTATGTGATGGGTACTTGGTATGTTGACTTTTGCGTAGACCTCCCCGGCAACGGCGCCAGAAATCCTTCTTGCTACCTCTTTTAGCACTGCGTTGGTTTTCCCCGAAGAGGAAGGGATGATGCAGCAAAGTAGCGTAAATATTTCCCTCAGTTTTTGAGAACCAAGGTATCAATCCAGTAGGAGGCTACGCGTGAGTCCCTCGCACCTGCACAAAACAAATAAATCCTCGCAACCAACGCAAATAGGCGTTGTCAATCCCTATAGGGCTACTTACGAGAGTGAGATCGGATAGATATGATAAGAGGGGATTTTTGGTATTTTTATGATAAAGATGCAAAGTAAAATAAAGGCAAAATAAATAGCAAAGTAAATAACTAAGTAGTAGGAGATTGATATGATAAAGATAGACCCGAGGGCCATAGGTTTCACTAGTGGCTTCTCTCGAGAGTATAAGTATTCTACGGTGGGTGAACAAATTACTGATAAGCAATTGACAGAATTGAGCATAGTTATGAGAATATCTAGGTATGATCATGTATATAGGCATCACGTCCGAGACAACTAGACCGACTCCTGCCTACATCTACTACTATTACTCCACCCATCGACCGCTATCCAGCATGCATCTAGAGTATTAAGTTAAAAACAGAGTAACGCTTTAAGCAAGATGACATGATGTAGAGGGATAGACTCATGCAATATGAAGAAAACCCCATCTTGTTATCCTCGATGGCAACAATACAATACGTGCCTTGCTGCCCTTACTGTCACCGGGAAAGGACACCGCAAGATTAAACCCAAAGCTAAGCAGTTCTCCCATTACAAGAAAGATCAATCTGGTAGGCCAAACCAAGCTGATAATTCGAAGAGACATGCAAAGATAACCAATCATACATAAAAGAATTCAGAGAAGATTCAAATATTATTCATAGATAGACTTGATCATAAACCCACAATTCATCGGCCTCAACAAACACACCGCAAAAAGAAGATTACATCGAATAGATCTCCACAAGAGAGGGGGAGAACATTGTATTGAGATCCAAAAAGAGAGAAGAAGCCATCTAGCTACTAACTATGGACCTGTAGGTCTGAGGTAAACTACTCACACTTCATCAGAGGGGCTATGGTGTTGATGAAGAAGCCCTCCATGATCGATGCCCCCTCCGGCGGAGCTCCGGAACAGGCCCCAAGATGGGATCTCGTGGATACAGAAAGTTGCGACGGGGGAATTAGGTTTTTGGCTCCGTTTCTGGTCGTTTGGGGGTACGTGGGTATATATAGGAGGAAGAAGTACGTCGTTGGAGCAACAGGGGGCCCACGAGGGTGGAGGGCGCGTCTGGGGGGGTAGGCGCGCCCCCTACCTCGTGGCCTCCTGTTACGTGTCTTGACGTAGGGTCCAAGTCTCCTGAGTTGTATTCGATGAGAAAATCACGTTCCCGAAGGTTTCATTCCGTTTGGACTCCGTTTGATATTCCTTTTCTTCGAAACCCTAAAACAGGCAAAAAATAGCAATTCTGAGCTGGGCCTCCGGTTAATAGGTTAGTCCCAAAAATAATATAAAAGTAGATAATAAAGGTCAATAATGTCCAAAACAGTAGATAATATAGCATGCAGCAATCAAAAATTATAGATACGTTGGAGACATATCACGTACCGTGTGATTCTCCTATGGACTGCCACCCAGGCTCAAAGGGATCATGAGATTATTCATGCTAGAAAGTTTCGTGTGCAGCCACAAGCCATTATGGGCTATGGCATAGTTTATTAAGTCGTGTGAAGTCTTACAGTGGTAGACTAGCAGATGTAGGGGATGTAGGTGGTACTGTCTACCCATCGTAAGGTGCTAACGCTTCTGAAAGACTGTGTCTCGGTCATCCGTTTCTCAAACACCTTGTAGTGCGAGAAATCCAACGGAGGAGATCGAGTCTTGTGAGAAAAGTGCGCAAACCTTTGCAGAGTGTACAATCTAATCATGGTTAGCTGTGTCTCCGGTTATGGACATCTTGAGTATCTAGTTCTTGGATTATCATGTGGATCTCAACACTTTTAATTATAAAATTTGATTGGGTTATTATTATACCTTTTAATTGGGATTGAGATGGGGTTTACATCAATGTTTAACAACCAACATGATAATTAAATAAAGTATATTCCTTTGTTGTAGGGAAAATTGGCTTTTCGCAAAACATAGTAACCATACAGCCTCCACCAGCCATATATGCATGTAGTGATAGCATTATTCTGTTCATTACTCTCTTGTGTTACATTGCTAGCATATTCCATGTGCTGACCCGTTTTCGGGCTGCAACGTATCATGTTGCAGACTTTTCAGACGACAAGTAAGGAGCCTTAGGTCGTGGTCTTTCACTGAGTGATGCCATTGGAGTTGATGGACTCACTTTTTCTTCCAAGCCTTCCATTGTTATTGTATTAGATGGCCTTAAGCCATATTTATTGTAATAAGTTATCTTTTGAGACATTCGATGTAATAAGTGTGTGATTGCTACTCTGTTATAAATCCTTCAAGTACTGTGCATGTCAGGATTATCGATCCAGGGATGACACTGATGCACAGAGATCAGACCGTTTGAGGTCTGTTCGCTACAAGATGGTATCAGAGCACACGCTGACTATAGGACACAACCACTAAGCTAAAGCCCTAGATCACTACTCTCTTCTCATCTCTAACTCCTCTCCATTTTCTACTCTTGAGGATGGCGGACGCAAGGAACAAGTTTGCACAACCGGATGAAGAAGCACCTTTTGGACGACACTTGAAGAAAGTCACTAAGTACTTGAACATTGGAATACCAAGCTTCACCGGGACTTACAACACCACTTTACCAGAAGAGGAGCGCTGGACGATTCAAGTTCAAGTTCCAGGAAGGACATTTACGCCAGTCACTAAGCCCATAGAGTTTTCCTTTGATGCACCAACTTGGAGTCTAGGAAAGAGTATGGCAGCCCACATCACCAAGGGACGCATTGGAGAAGTTTACCACAAGGATCTCAAGGATGCTATCTACCAGATTTGTGGGCGCCAAGATGAGCAATGGGAGATGATCATCACCAGGAAGGATAGATCGATTGTAGCTTTCATCCAGGAGTTAAACAAGCATATTCGCCTGCAAGAGAATCAGATGTGCGCAGGCATGATAGACTGAAGAAGGCAATGACAAGGATCACGGAGCTGGAGGAAGAACTCAAGGCTACTCGCGAAGATTATATGGAGGAAATCGTTGTACTAGTGGAGAAGAATGATGACCTGACAAGGAAGCTAGGAGTATTCATGGGAGAACCCGCGCCAGGAGGAGAAGACGATGAACCCAAGGAGATTCTTTCTGAAGACTATATCATCATCAACGATAGCGATGATGACTATGTTGATGAAGCTGGAGCAGATATCATGGAGTCTTCGACCGATCAATTTTTCTAGTCAACCACCCTATCAGTAGTAGTATTCCACCATGTATATAGTATAGTCTGAGCACTTTTGTAACGATAGTTCTAGACCGATTGTATGCCCTTGTTTGATTTGATTGAGTGATATGTTTGTGTTTGTCTCATGTGCATATGGGTAGTGTTTTCCCCCTAGACCTCCTTCTATTATGTTTTCTCATATTTTCTAAAGCCAGCAGATGCCTCCGTGACGTGACCCCGGATTTACTTTTCCACCGGAGCTCACTCAGTTGATCCAGCAGCAGAATACCTTGATGCAGTTGTTAGTTTAGAACCAAGGGAACAACAACAACAACCCACCACCACCCCCAGTTGACAACTTAGCCCATTTTCTGAGGTTGCAGCTGCCAGTGTTTTCCAGTAGCACCGAGCCAGTAGTTGTAGATGATTGGAAGGGAGTTAACCACTGCAGGATGCACAGATGCTGAGAAGGTGCATTTTGTCGTGTACCAATTGGATGGACCAGCAGCCTCATGGTGGGAGAATTACACTGTCACCTATCCTATAGCCACTGTTACATGGGACCAGTTCCAGCAAGCTTATCGTACTGCCCATGTATCAGCAGGAGCAATGGCCATGAAGAAGCGTGAGTTTCGCAACTTACGCCAAGGAGGGCACACTGTTAGCCAGTATGTGGATGACTTTAGTAAGCTAGCACGTTATGCCCCAGATGACGTCGCTACAGATGCAGCTAAGAAGGAGAAGTTTCTAGAAGGACTGAATGATTAGCTAAGCATGCAGTTGATGGTGGAAAATTTCGATAAACTACTAGGAGTTGGTAGATAGAGTCCTCATGATTGAAGGGAAGCAACAACAGATTGATAACCGGAAGAGGAAGTATGCACAAGGGAAGTATAATTCTGGATCTCAGTAGAGACCTCGTTTTACCCCGAACTCGGGAGGACTTGTCCATAACCATGGAGGCCACACTCATAATGGAGGAAGTTCGCACAACCATAGTGGCTCCAAGAACAGGAATGGTTATGGAGGAAGCAGCGGACAGAACCGTTCCAACCCGGCAACACCCGCAAAGAAAGATCTAAGCCACGTTACTTGCTACAAGTGCCAGAAGACCGGACATTACGCCAATGAGTGTCCTGAAGCTGAGAATGGAAACAGCAATGGAAGCTCTGGGAACAAGCCCAACCCTTTCACCAGGGGTCAAGTGAACCACGTTAACGTGGAGGAGGTTGAAGCTCAGCCAGATGCAGTAATAGGTAAGTTTTTGGTTAAGTCATTTACTGCAGTCGTACTTTTTGATATTGGTGCATCGCATTCATACATATCAAGGGGATTCGTGGATAAGTTTAAACTGCCAACCCAAGCCCTTAGGTCACCCATGTTAGTAACCTCGCCAGGAGCAGAGTATATGGCTAGCCTATGATGTGATCGGTTACAATTAAGGATTGGTAACTACCTATTCCCCTCAGACCTAATAGTATTGGAGTCACAAGGATTGGATGTAATATTAGGCATGGATTGGTTATCGAAGTATGGAGGGAACATTGACTGCGTTAGTAAGTCGATTTTGCTCACCACCCCAGAAGGAAGAAGGATCAAGTATGTATCCCGGCATGTGCCCAATAGGACTCAAGTAAATTCCTTATCAGGAGTTGTATAGGAGGAAGTACCAGTGGTGAAGGATTTTCCAGATGTATTTCCAGAAGAGTTGCCAGGCATGCCATCGGATAGAGACATTGAGTTTTTGATTGAGCTTTTGCCAGGCACAGGTCCAATATCTAAGAGACTGTACAGAATGCCCGCAAAGGATTTGGAAGAAATTAAGAAGCGGATTAAGGAGTTACTGGATAAAGGATATATTTGCCCAAGTTCGTCACCTTGGGGATCCCCAGTACTTCTAATGGAGAAGGATGGATCGTTAAGGATGGTTGTGGGTTATCGAGGATTGAATGAAGTGACGATCAAGAACAAGTACCCAATGTCGATGATCAATGATTTGTTTGACCAGCTACAAGGAGTTAAGGTGTTTTCCAAGATTGATCTGCGATCAGGGTACCACCAGCTAAAGATTCGAGAGCAGGATATACCTAAGACAACTTTTACCACAAGGTACGGGCTATATGAGTATACCGTTATGTCATTTGGCCTGACTAACGCACCTTCCTATTTTATGAACATGATGAACAAGGTGTTTATGGAGTTTTTGGATAAGTTCGTCGTGGTTTTCATTGACGATATTCTGGTCTACTCGAAGAATGAAGAAGAACATAAAGAGCATTTGCGTTTAGTACTTGGAAAACTCAGAGAACATCAGCTATACGCCAAGTTCAGCAAGTGTCAGTTTTGGTTGAAGGAAGTTGGATTCCTTGGGCATGTTATATCCGGAGAAGGAATAGCGGTAGACCCCACCAAAGTTGTCACTATGACAAATTGGGAGTCACCCACGTCAGTTGGAGAGATCCGGAGTTTTCTTGGACTCGCAGGATACTACCGGAGGTTCATTGAGAATTTCTCAAAGATTGCAAAGCCTATGACGGAGTTGTTAAAGATGGACACTAAGTTCAAATGGACCGAGGAATGTGAGGCCAGTTTTTCAGGAGTTGAAAAGACGATTGGTTACTTCACCAGTGTTGATTCTGCCAGATCAACGCAAGGATTACGAAGTGTATTGCGATGCTTCTCGTCGAGGACTTGGAGCCGTACTTATGCAGGAGGGAAGAGTTGTTTCAAATGCCTCACGATAGCTTAAACCCCATGAGTTAAATTATGCTATGCATGATTTGGAGTTAGCAGCCGTAGTGCATGCGTTGAAGACATGGAGACATTTTCTCATCGGAAACCATTGTGAGGTATACACGGATAACAAGAGTTTGAAGTATATCTTCACGCAGAAGAATTTGAATCTCAGGCAGAGGAGATGGTTATAACTCATTAAGGATTATGACATGAGGTTGCATTATCATCTCGGAAAGGCTAAAGTAGTACCCGATGCGTTGAGCCGCAAAAGTCATGTCAATACACTCATGACCGGAGAGTTACCCAAGCAGTTGGCAGATGACCTTCGCGAGCTATGTTTGGAGATAGTTCCAAGAGGTTATGTAGCGGCTTTGGAGATTCAATATACTTTGATGGATAAGATCAGAGAAGCTCAGAAGACAGACAAGGAGATTGCCGAAATAAAGGAAAGAATGAGCAAAGGAAAGGCTAAAGGATTTCGTGAGGATGAGAACGATGCCTTATGGTTTGAGGACCGCGTATATGTGCCAAATGATCAGGAGATCAGGAAGTTGATTCTGCAAGAGGCCCATGATTCGCCACATTCGATTCACCCAGGAAATACCAAGATGTATCTGGATTTGAAGGACAGTTTTTGGTGGACCGGAATGAAGAAGGATATTGCAGAGTATGTAGCAGTTTGTGATGTATGTCAGAGAGTGAAGGCAGAGCATCAGAAGCCAGCAGGATTGCTACAACCATTGCCGATACCCGAATGGTAGTGGGATAAACTAGGCATGGACTTTATTACGGGATTACCCAGGACTCGTTCAGGCTATGACTCAATATGGGTTGTAGTCGATCGTTTGACGAAAGTAGCTCATTTCATCCCAGTGAAGACCACTTACACCAGTACTAAGTTGGCAAAGATATACATGACTAGGATCGTATGTCTACATGGAGTTCCGAGGACCATTGTATCAGATAGAGGAACCCAGTTTACCGCAAAGTTTTGGAATCAGTTGCATGAAACTTTGGGAACTAGGCTAGAGTTCAGTACAGCTTTTCACCCGCAAACAGATGGACAGACTGAGAGAGTCAATCAGATTCTGGAGGACATGTTGAGAGCTTTTGCACTAGATTATGGATCTAGTTGGGACAATAATTTGTCGTATGCAGAGTTCTCTTATAATAACAGTTATCAAGCCAATTTGAATATGGCCCCTTTCGAAGCATTGTATGGAAGGAGGTGCAGAACACCATTGTTGTGGGACGAAGTTGGAGACCGACAGTTTTTTGGACCAGATTTGATTAAAGAGTCTGAAGAGAAGGTTAAGCTGATTCGCGATAGACTCAAGGTAGCCCAGTCCAGGCAGAAGAGTTATGCGGATTCAAAATGCAAGGAGACAGTTTATGAAGTTGGAGACAGAGTGTATCTTCGTGTATCCCCACTTCGAGGAGTGACGTGCTTTGGAGTTAAGGGAAAGTTAGTACCACGTTTTGTGGGACCATACAATGTTTTGGAATGTATGGGAGAAGTTGCTTATAAGTTGGAATTGCCCGAAGGATCGTCAGGAGTTCATGATGTGTTCCACGTTTCTCAGTTGAAGAAGTGCCATGCAGAGATGGCTGATATTCCTCTGAGAGATACAGTATCGCTGGAAGTGATACAGTTGGATACTGATTGGACCTATGAGGAGAAGCCAGTCAGAATTCTCGATTTTTCCAGCCGAGTTACATGCAGCAAGGTTATAAAATTTTGCAAAGTTCAATGGACCCACCAAACCGAGGATGAAGCCACCTGGGAACGAGAGGAAGACCTACGGAAGAATCACTCTCACCTATTTTCTAGCCAATCTGAATCTCGAGGGCGAGATTCATCTTAAGGAGGGTAGGTTTGTAACATCCCAAATTTTCAATTTGGAATGTTATACATTAGATCATCATTGCATATCATATTTTCTTGCATTTTGGTTTGATCCTAGAAATTCTACGCAACTCAAGGACCCGCGGAGAGAGTTGGGGATTTCATTATTTTCATATTCGAGTTTTTCTCGAATTTTGAAAAAAAAGGATCGTTTGATTTTAATTATTTTCTCTTGAATATTTATTTTATAAAAATAAAAGAGATAGGATTAAATGACTTCCTCAAAATAAAGAAATATTGGAGATTTAATGTTAAAATCAAATAAGATTTATATTCGGAGTTTTATCGCTATTTTATTTGAATTAGGAAAAATATGCGTTTTTCAAAATTGCATTTTAGGCCCAAATAAATGTTCACCTTGTCCGGCCTATTTTTAGAGGACGGGAAAATTTATTTCGGGATTTTTGTAGTCTGTTTAGTACTTCTTTTCTTTCTTTTTCTGCACATCGGAATTATTTAAAAAAAGAGAGAAACCGACTCCGGGCCGTGCCCGAGCGGGACTCCGCCCGGAGGGCTTTATAAGCCGCCGCCCCGAGCCACCCCAACGCCCAGCCGTCGCCCCGCCTGGCCTCCGACCCGCCGTCGCACCGTCGCCTCATCGTCGCCGGAGGTAGCCGCCGCCGTCGCCTCGGTTTTCGCGAGAAAATCGAACGGTTTTTTTGAAACCCTAGATCCCGTTTTTTTATTAGATCGGTTTTTTTTTCTGGTTTAGTTATTTAGCGAACGCCCATTCGTACATTCGTTTTAACGAACGGTTTGCACCGTTTAGCGGCAGACAGCGAACGTTCGTTCCTTAGCCTGTTCGACAGTTTTTCTTTTTCTCAGATTTTCCGCGATTATTTTCGGTCGCCATTTTTGATCCGATTTTCATTTTAGTTTATCTTTTCGCTCCTTTATCGGAATCAGGCGATTCAAGCGCCTAGAGTTATGTCTCGAAACCCTCTTTCCGTTTAACCAACTTGAACAATATTTTGCTACTGTAAACTTTGACTTTAGTCCATATTAGTAAACGAAGCTTGTTTGTTTCCCTGTTTGGGTTTTGTTGCTTCGTTTGATTTGATTCTTTTTGCAAACCGGAGTTCTTAAGTTGAACTTTCTGGTTAGATCTCTTATTTGAGTTTTACCCGTGCCCTTGCTTGATTGCTTATTGTATGCTTGTTTGTTTGCGATAGAGTACCCGGAGTGCGAAGCGTGCTACTATGAGTCTCTAGGTTTCGCGGATAATCAGCAAGTCAAGTAACACTTTGATCATACCTCTTTACTACCCAGTTTTATTGCATTAGATCAATCCTCAAACAAATGCATGGTTAGGATCTGAATTAAATTGTGGGTTGGGAAGTAGTTGAGGTAGTACCTATTCACCTGTTTATTATCAAACCTTTGGGAGTTACTTCTACATTGCTTATATTTCTATGATATGCTCGTAGACGTGGATTGGGTTTGAGTGTATTCATGACAGATGTGAGTATTTTTAATTAATGGTTAACTTAAGGTGGCAACTTTAATACACATCTGGGTGGATTGAGGCACCTGGGGAACCCAGTGATTGCCTGTATTTTTTGGAAATCCCTGGGTACCGTGTGATTCTCCTATGGACTGCCACCCAGGCTCAAAGGGATTATGAGATTATTCATGCTAGAAACTTCCGTGTGCAGCCACAAGCCATTATCGGCTCTGGCATAGTTGATTAAGTCATGTGAACTCTTACAGTGGTAGACTAGCAGATGTAGGGGATGTAGGTGGTACTGTCTACCCATCGTAAGGTGCTAACGCTTCTAAAAGACTGTGTCTCAGTCATCCGTTTCCCAAACACCTTGTAATGTGAGAAATCCAACGGAGGAGATCGAGTCTTGTGGGAAAACTGTGCAAACCTCTACAGAGTATACAATCTAATCATGGTTAGCCGTGTCTCCGGTAATGGACATCTTGAGTATCTAGTTCTTGGATTATCATGTGGATCTCAACACTTTTAATTATTAAATTTGATTGGCTTATTATTATAACTTTTAATTGGGATTGAGATGGGGTTTACCATTCTCAATGTTTAACAACCAACATGATAGTTAAATAAAGTTTATTCCTTTGTTGTAGGGAAAATTGGCTTTTCGCAAAACATATTAACCATACAGCCTCCACCAGCCATATATGCATGTAGTGATAGCATCATTATGTTCATTACTCTCTTGTGTTACATTGCCAGCATATTCCATGTGCTGACCCGTTTGCGGGATGCAACGTATCATGTTGCAGAATTTTCAGATGACGAGTAAAGAGCCTTAGGTCGTGGTCTTTCACTGAGTGATGCTGTTGGAGTTGATGGACTGACTTTATCTTCCAAGCCTTCCGCTGTTATCGTATTAGATGGCCTTAAGCCATATTTATTATAATAAGTTCTCTTTTGAGACATTCGATGTAATAAGTGTGTGATTGCTACTCTGTTATAAATCCTTCAAGTACTATGCGTGTCAGCATTATCGATCCAGGGATGACACTAATGCACAGAGATCAGATTGTTTAAGGTCTGGTCGCTTCATATTGTGTGTGCACAGGTATATTCCTCTATATGAAAAGTTTTTAGAACATTATGAAGCCATATTTATTATAATAAGTTCTCTTTTGAGACATTCGATGTAATAAGTGTGTGATTGCTACTCTGTTATAAATCCTTCAAGTACTATGCGTGTCAGCATTATCGATCCAGGGATGACACTAATGCACAGAGATCAGATTGTTTAAGGTCTGGTCGCTTCATATTGTGTGTGCACAGGTATATTCCTCTATATGAAAAGTTTTTAGAACATTATGATAAGTGCACAGAGATCAGATTGTTTAAGGTCTGGTCGCTTCATATTGTGTGTGCACAGGTATATTCCTCTATATGAAAAGTTTTTAGAACATTATGAAGCCATATTTATTATAATAAGTTCTCTTTTGAGACATTCGATGTAATAAGTGTGTGATTGCTACTCTGTTATAAATCCTTCAAGTACTATGCGTGTCAGCATTATCGATCCAGGGATGACACTAATGCACAGAGATCAGATTGTTTAAGGTCTGGTCGCTTCATATTGTGTGTGCACAGGTATATTCCTCTATATGAAAAGTTTTTAGAACATTATGAAGCCATATTTATTATAATAAGTTCTCTTTTGAGACATTCGATGTAATAAGTGTGTGATTGCTACTCTGTTATAAATCCTTCAAGTACTATGCGTGTCAGCATTATCGATCCAGGGATGACACTAATGCACAGAGATCAGATTGTTTAAGGTCTGGTCGCTTCATATTGTGTGTGCACAGGTATATTCCTCTATATGAAAAGTTTTTAGAACATTATGCTGCATACATCATAGCCTGTTAGTAGGCTGGTAAAGGCTTCATTCAGTCCACTCTTGGCAGACTGAACCTTCTCCACCACCACACCCATAAGGGTGTGGTGCTCCACCACGATTGAAGCACGCTGCAGTGCTTCCTTCAGAGCATTGGGCGCCTCCGGATTAGTGGAGGTCGCTGATGGAGCGGATACTCCTCCCCCATCTTTCAAAGGGGGCTGCTCGCCTGATCCCAGAACCGCGTTGGTCTCTGGGACGGTGTTCGGCTGGGGCCTGGATTGTTGGGGCTCCCCGCCATCGGTCGTCATAGGGGTCGTCCCCACTAGGTCTTCGGCGACCGAGGTATTAACCTCGGACGCTTTCTTGATGGCCTCGCTCGCCCACCCTCAGCTAGGAGAGTTCCTTCGGGACGACACTTCAGCGTCCTCCATGGTGATAGGCGAGGGGGCTCGCGGCGGCGTGTCACTCTCTGCCATTTCGGGTGGCAGAGAGTTCCCCTCTGATAATGGAGTTTGCAGGAGCTCTCGTGGAGGGCTGAAAGGCAAATAACAAAATAACTTATATAATGAAAGCAAGAAGACCGAAGATAAACAATAGATTTCTGAATACTTATGATTCGGCCAGGGGCTTCACCCTGGGAGGTCTCTTGGGGACTAGTTCGGACTCTGAGTCCGAACTGTCTAAGAGGATCACCTTCCCTCTCTTGGGCGCCTCCCCCTTGGGGTCCTCGGAGGATGCTCGCTTCTTCTTCCTGCCCTTCTTCTCCTCCTCCTCCTCCTCTTCCTCTTCTTTCTCGTCCTCGTCCTCCTCCTCTTCTTCCTCATCTCCCTCCTCCTCCTCTTACTCCTCTTCTTCCTCATCTCCCTCATGGGAAGAGAGGGAATCGGTCTCTCTAGACACCGTGTTCGAAGGACCTTTGTGGCGGGGGCCGCCCTTGGCCTCCTTGCCTTTCTTCTTCTTGGCCTTCTTCTCCGGCACCTGATAGGGCGCTGGTGAAAGTGCAATCATGCCCTTACATCATGTTTTGATGTTGATGACAATGTACATGTAGGGGACTAACTATGTTCGTGAAGTGAATCTCAGGTGTTAGTCCCTGGTTCATCAAAAGTGTGTGGATCGTGAGCATGCGAAGTGGATTTTACTCAAGGAAGACATATCAAAACAAATACATATTTGTTTTCTTGATTATAGGATCCCGCACTATTAAGAGGGGATCAATAGGGTTAGTAAAAGACTTGCTCTTGCCACAAATCTCCTTCCCAAAATTCATTAGATCTATCACTATACTCACTGGCTCATTCTGCCTCTGGCCATGCCGGATGTCTGGGCTGCCAGCCGGATGTCTGGCCCGCACGCCGGATATCCGGACCTTGATATCCAAAGAACAATATATGGTGGTGCTTTCTTCCGGATGCCTGGGCTTTCCTATGTCACCGGATGTCTGGGCTTTGCCCTGGATGTTTGTCCCCTCTGCTTCATCCTCTGCCTTCTACTTTACGATGGTAGTGCTACAATAGGCCGAATGTCCGGCCTACCCTGTCATTTGCACTACAACGGCCATATTTTCTCTCACACTATATATAGCCCTCTTCCCCCACGGGAGAGGGTTGACCATTCACTTTGAGAAAACCCTAGAACACATTTCACTCTATCTCACACTCTTCCACACCAAATCTTAGATCCCTAAGGGATTTGAGAACATTTGAGAGAATTTGTCTGACCAAGTGATAGATCCACTCATTCCCCTTCTTTGCACCAAAGGAATTCTTGATATCACAGAGTCTTGAGCTTTTCCCCATCGTTCTTGTTACTCTTGGAGGTTGGAGACTCCTAGGCGGATTCGGAGAGGAATCGGCCATTGTGATTACCCCCGGAAATTGTGAGGGTTTGGAGACCACCGAAGGTCTACCACTAGTGGTTGAGAAACACCTTCGTGGTGTAGTCTTAAAGGGAGAATAGGGTGAGCCTTCATGGCGTTGGTGTGCCTTCGTGGTAACCTCCACCTCTCTAACAGTGATGTAGCTTCCCTCCAAGGAAGTGAACATCGGCATACATCCTTGTCTCCCGGAGTTGAGGTTATTCCTAACCTTAACTCTCTACTTGTGGTTAGTTGTCTCTTAGCACTTACTTGTATCATATTGTGCTTTATTACTCACATTTTTGTGTTACTTGTTTATCTTTCTTAGCTCTTAGCATCATACTTGCAACTGTTAGGCTCACTTTCATATTCCGCTTCATTGCCTAAAATTCCTAAGTAATAATTAAAATTTGTAATTGTACCTATTCTCCCCCCTCTAGGTCCATCTCGATCCTTTCAATTGGTATTAGAGCCTCGTGCTCTATTCTTTTGGCTTAACCGCCCTAGAGCGAGATGAACCCCGATGGGACTCTCGTTGTTGCAGATCCGAACAACACAGGCGCGGCTTCCATGGAAGTCAAGTCCGTCACTTCTGAGGATCTGGAACGGGCGCTTGCTAAGCAAAAGGAGGAGCATGATGCTTCTCTTGAGGCCTTGGTCCAAATGAGACTAGCCACACTAACCACGATGCTTGCACCACTTTCTGGTGGTGCGGCCTCGAGGCCAGTCGTGCCTACTCCTTCACTTGGCCAACAAGCTCCTAGTAATGAACACTCCAGTGTTGCTTGCCTTTATGCAAGACCCCAAATAGAGAAACCAAAGTATAACCCTTACACTATAGGAATCAAGCACTTTGTCGTCTGCCATGGCGGACGGTGATAGGTCCGGCTGAATAGGCTACGGCAAAGGGCTCTTCGCCGTCTGCTGGTGGACGGCAAAGATGAAATGGTCTTTGTCGTCCACCAGCAGATGGCAAAGGACCTGGACGGCACAAGTGGCAACTTATGGCCGTTAGGGGGTTAACGGTGTGCTTTGTTGTCTGCTGGCAGACGGCAAAGACCATTTCACCTTTGTCGTCTACCAGCAGACGGCAAAGTAACCAAATAGGCCAGCCCCCAAGTTGCACAGGTAGCTGCCACATGGCACCTTTGCCGTTAGCTGGCTGATGACAAAGTTGTTTGTCGTCCGCCAGCTGACGGCAAAGAGCCTGTATAGCCCATTTTTCTGTTTTTTCTTAAATTCATTCAATTTCAACACACAAATTTCACAGCACACATATGACATATCCAACACACAAGTTTCATCATATATACATAAATAACCAACACATAGTTCCATCCATACATATTACAATAGTTTCACGTTGTTCATCCAACACCTATCCATCCATCCATATAATAAGTTCCACATTGTTCATCGATACCAAAAGAAAAGCAGAAAGGAAAAAGAAGCACTCCATCCATTCAAGCTTCCGTGAAGTAAATGAAATCTGCAAAATGGGGAACAAGAAAGTTAGAAGAAGAAGACTAGAAGAAGAATAAGAATAAATGAAGAAGAAGACTAGAAGAAGTAAGCATAATTAGGTAAAATGGATATAACCTAGCTAATTATGCCATTTTTGAGTGAACTAAGCATATTATGCCATTTTTGATATAAAGCAGCTAAGTATAGCTACGTCTTTATTGAGCTAACCTAGGTAACTAAGCATATTAGAGCAAACTTAGGTCATTTTGGTGAAGAAGAAGAAGAAGAAGAAGAAGACGAGGAAGAAGAGGAAGAAGAGGAAGAAGAAGAAGAAGAAGAAGAAGAGGAAGAAGTGGAAGAAGAAGAAGACTAGAAGAAGAAGAATAGAACAAGAAGAAGGTTTGTACCCTTTTCCTTCTCATTCTTCTTCTTTTATTCTTTCTTTTTCTTCTCTTTCTTCTTCTATTCTTTATTTTTCTCGTCTTCCTTGTTTTTCTTCTTCTAATCCCTTATTTGTGTCATTTTAGAGCTTACATAGGTAATTATGCCATTTTTTGCTAAATAAGCTTATTATGTCAATTTGGAGGAAAATAAGGTAAGCATAGGTCATTTTTCTGCTAACATAAGTAATTATGCCATTTTTGAGCTAATGTAGGTAAAATGGATCATTTTGGAGCTAACCTAGCTAAAATGGATCATATTGGAGCTAACCAAGGTAAACTTGGTCATTTTGGGGCTAACCTAGGTAAAATGGATCATATTGGAGCTAACCTAGGTAAAATGGGTCATTTTGCAACTAACTTAACTAATTATGTCATTTTTGAGTTAACTAAGCATATATATGCCATTTTTACATAAGTAATCCAAGTGTATGTTAGTATTGAGCTAACCTAGGTAACTAAGCATATTAGATATAACTTAGGTCATTTTAGAGGAAACAAAGCTAAGTATAGATCATTTTGGAGATCTGACGTACCTGACATAGTTCACTCCTCCTTCTCCTTCATCATTCTGATGCGCCTAGAGTAGCGAGGCAGTGGGATGTAGTCTTCTACCACAACTGGCATGGTCATGTCGCCCGGCTGTGGGATCACCGGCGCCACCACCATCGCGAGGTCATTGTCAGGCACCACCACTATCGTGAGGCCATCTTCAGGCAGCACCATCACTAGGTCATCCTCAGCCACCACCATCTCTTGCCCATCATCAGCCACCACCATCGCTGTAACGCCCCGAGACCGATGTGACAGGTGTCTTCCAGTTATTCTCTATTGTTGCCTTGTCATTGCTTGTGTGTCATGCATCTCATATCATGTCATCATGTGCATCACATTTGCATACATGTTCGTCTCATGCATCCGAGCATTTTCCCCGTTGGCCGTTTTGCATTCGGCGCTCCTATGTCCTCCAGTGTCCCTTTCTACCTCTTTTCGTGTGCGGGTGTTAAACGTTTTCGGATTGGACCGAGACTTGTCATGCGGCCTTGGTTTACTACCGGTAGACCGCCTGTCAAGTTTCGTATCATTTGGACTTCGTTTGATACTCCAACGGTTAACCGAGGGACCGAAAAGGCCTCGTGTGTGTTGCAGCCCAACACCCCTCCAAATTGGCCCAAAACCCATCTAAACCCCCTCCATCATCTCGGTCGTTCAATCAAGATCACGTGGCCGAAAACCGCACCTCATTTGGACTCTCCTAGCTCCCTTTACCTATAAATATGTGCTCTCCTCCGAAATTCTTGCGCAGATGAAACCCTAACTTCGTCCTCCTTGCGCCGCCGGACAGAATCCCCACCGCGCCCGGACATGTCCAGCCGCTGCCCCGATGAATCCCGCGCTGCCACCTCATCCCGCCGCCCTCCCTCTCCTCCAGCCCCGCCGCGGCCCGCCTGGGCCCAGGGCAGGCCCGCCCGATCCCATCGGGGCTCGGGGCCGCACTCGCACGCCCGCGCCGCACTGGATCCCCGCGCCGCCCGCCAGTTGCTTCGTCGCCGTCAGGTGCTCCGCCACCCCGCGGGCCCGAAGCCTCTCTGTCGCCGCACGCATCGTCTCCCTCGCCGCCCGGTCGCCACTTCGCCTTACCCGCCGTACATTACCGGCGGCCAGCTCCTGCTCGTGCCACGGAGTCGAGCCGCCGGCGCCGGAGTGCTTCCCCACCGGAGTCCCACACCTCGCCGGCTCTGCCCGTCTCGCCATCGCCCGGATCCGGCTCCACCTGACCGGATCTGGCCTGATCTGTTGCCCCCTGCATCATTCCCGTCACCGACGGCCCTCTCCAGCGCAGCACCGCCGCCGCCTCGCCTCCTGCTCGAGCTCCCACTTGGGGAGACAACGAGCGTGGGCATGCACCCCGCTGCAGGCCCAGCAGCGCAAAGACCGGCCCAGCTTCGCCGCCCCCTCGGTCCTCTTCGATCCGGCCCAAGGGCCCTAGGTGAGCACCGTCCGTCTATGCCCCGCCTGTGTGATGTTTAGATATCTAGCGCTCGCATGTTTTTTCCCTGAAATCTGCTAAGTCCCCAGTATTTTTATGCATCTTCATCGCATCATAACTTCATCATCGTTGCTCCGATTCGTGCGTGTAGCATATCGAAATGTTCATCTCGACGAGTACATCATTTCATCTCATTGCATCATTTTCATTTGAGCACATCTTGATGCCTGAAATGCTGTTGGAAGAGGGCTATGTGATGATTATTTCAGATCTGTTTCAGCAAATGCACTTTTGTCATTTTGCCATGTTTAATGTGTGCATGCTATGATCCTAAGCTCTACAAGTGTTTTGTAATATGCCATGCCATCTTTACAGGGGTGTATGCCATGTATTTTTGTGATCTTTGTGGTGACTAGCACAAGCATGCAAAATAGCTTACTCAATGATGCTGATTTCAGGGACTTAGAATTGCCCTGTCATTATTTTTATGCCATATGTTCATGTTGATTCCTAGTGATCCATGCCTCTTTTGAGCATGATCAGTAAGGATGTTTTGTAGCTAATGTTGTGCTCTATCCATCCATGCCTTTGTTTGCAATTATGGAGCACCCTAGATTGAGTCAATCGAGCTCTACTTTTGCTAAAAAAAATTCCTGGCAGATTGTTAACATGTTTAGCAATTTTGCCGAGCTTGTTATTGTTGATCCGTGCATGATATGTTGTTGTTCTTGCCATGTCTAGCTTCTATGCCATGTCTATTTGCTGGGTGTATGCTTAGCTTGTCATGCAATGCCTCGTGGTGAGTGCATCGAGCTCGTAAACATGCCTACTTGTTAATCTGTTTTGCCATGCTCCAGTTTTTCACCAAGTCTGAATCTGTTTATGTTTTTGCTATGTTCACATGCTTGCAATTGTATTTTTATGATCCCTTTTGGCTCATGGTCACTAAGGGACTTTTGTTATATGCTTTGAGTATCTTCATGCCATGCCTTGATTTGCCATGATATGTTCATGTAGCATGTAGTTATCGTGCTCTAAACATTGCTTCCTGATGATAAATTCCTGACATGTTGTTAATTTCACTAAGTCTGAAACCTGTTATCTTTTGCACTTTTGCCATGCTTGTTTGAACCTGCTATTGAGTGAATTAGCTGTAGCTCAGTGTTCATCTTTTGTCAAGCATCATGAGTGGATCCCTGCCATGTATTTTGTTGTCATGTTTGAGTGCAGTAGCTTATTTATCTTGATGCATTTAGATGGTCCCGTGCTGATTATCGCAGACCGGTGTCATATTTGTTTTGCTTGCCATTTCCAAACCGTTCATCCGATTCGGGTGTTCTTTATATCGATTTCAACCGAAATCAACTCCTCTTTCCAGTGGCACTCTTGGTTTTCCAGGTTGAGTGCAGGTCCAATCATTCCTTAACAAATCATGCATATGCATCACATACCTCATCCTGCATATCATGCCATGTTCATGTGTTGGTTGTTTACTATGTTGTGTGCTTCTTTCCGGTGTTGCTTCTTCGGGTTGGTTCCGATAACGTCACGTTTGTGAGGAACCGTTCGTCTACGTCCGTTTGCCTTCTTCATGGACTCGTTCTTCTTCCTTGCGGGATTTCAGGCAAGATGACCATACCCTCGAAATCACTTCTATCTTTGCTTGCTAGTTGCTCGCTCTTTTGCTATACCTATGTTGCGATACCTAACACTTGCTTATCATGCCTCCCATATTGTTAAGACAAGCCTCTAACCCACCTTGACCTAGCAAACCATTGTTTGGCTATGTTACCGCTTTGCTCAGCCCCTCTTATAGCGTTGTTAGTTGCAGGTGAAGATTGGAGTTTGTTCCATGTTGGAACATGGATATTTTGTTGGGATATCACAATATCTCTTATTTAATTAATGCATCTATATACTTGGTAAAGGGTGGAAGGCTCGGCCTTATGCCTGGTGTTTTGTTCCACTCTTGTCGCCCTAGTTTCTGTCATATCGGTGTTATGTTCCCGGATTTTGCGTTCCTTACACGGTTGGGTTATAATGGGAACCCCTTGACAGTTCGCTTTGAATAAAACTCCTCCAGGAAGGCCCAACCTTGGTTTTACTATTTGCACTAACAACCTAGCCTTTTCCCTTGGGTTTCGCGGACTCAAGGGTCATCGTTATTTTAACCCCCCCCCCCCCCCCCCCCCCCCCCCCCCCCCCCCGCCCTTTTTTTTTTCCCCCCCCCCCCCCCCCCCCGCTCCCGGGCCAGTGCTTGTCTAAGGGTTGGTCCAAAATGGGCAGCCTACGGGGCCACCTCGGGGAAACTTGAGGGCTGTTTTTACTCGTAGCTTGACCTATTCGGTGTTGCCCTAAGAACAAGATATGTGCAGCTCCCATCAAGATGTCGGCGCATCAGGAGGCTTTGCTGGACTTGTGTTACCATTGTCGAGGATATCTTGTAACCGGGATGCCGAGTCTGATCGGATTGTCTTGGGAGAAGGAATATCCTTCGTTGACCGTGAGAGCTTGTGATGGGCTAAGTTGGGACACCCATGCAAGGATTTGAACTTTCGAAAGTCATGCCCATGGTTATGGGCAGATGGGAATTTGTTAATGTCCGGTTGTAGAAAACCTAAAACTTAACTTAATTAAAATGCATCAACCGCGTGTGTTACCGTGATGGTCTCTTCTCGCCGGAGTCCGGGAAGTGAACACGGTGTTGGAGTAATGCTTGACGTAGGTTGTTCTAGGATCACTTCTTGATCATAGTTGTTCCACCGTGCTTTTGCCTTCTCTTCTCGCTCTCATTTCCGTATGTTAGCCACCAAATATGCTAGTCGCTTGCTGCAGGTCCACCTCATACCTTTTACCTACCCATAAGCCTAAATAGTCTTGATCGCGAGGGTGTGAGATTGCTGAGTCCCCGTGACTTGCAGATACTTCCAAAACCAGTTTGCAGGTGCCGACGTTACCGAGCGGGTGACGCAACCAAGCTCAAGGAGGAGCTCGATGAAGATCTTGTCCTTTGTGTTGTTTCGTTCTAGTTGATCAGTAGCGGAGCCCAATTGGGGTCAATCAGGGATCTGTGTAGCATTTGGGGTAGTCTTCTTTTATTTTGGTTCCGTAGTCGGACCTTGATTGTATCTGGATGATGTAATGTTATATTCATGTAATTTTGTGAAGTGGCGATTGTAATCCAACTATGTATCTTTTTCCCTTATGTATTACATGGGTTGTGTGAAGATTACCCCACTTGCGACATTGATTACAATGCGATTATGACACTAAGTCGTGCTTCGACATGTGGGAGATATAGCCGCATTATGGGCGTTACAAGTTGGTAATCAGAGCCTTCCCCGACCTTAGGAGCCCCGTGCTTGATCAAATCGTTGGCGTTGTTGATTCTAGAAAAATGTTTTGAGTCTTTTAGGATTATATATATCGGAGAGTAGGATTCTTTTTACTCCTCAGTCCCTTCGTCGCTCTGTCGAGGCATCATGACCTAGAGTTTTGACTCTTCTCTTCTCAAATTTCACTAAAAAAATTAGGATCACGCGGGTATGTTGGAATCGTTCAAATGGTTTTGTGACGAGAACATTGTTCTTGGTGCCTCCTGACATTTAGGGGTTGTGGCAGTGTCCCGGGGAGTTGAGCTCCGATGTGTTGTCGTCACAATTTTATCGTTGAGATTCTAGAATTCCTGAGTTTCGTCGACATCTAAAATCTCTTTTATGCAGTTGTTGGTGAGATAACCTCGACGCCACCTAGTACTGGGGCGGGAGGTCATGAGTATTGCCATAACTCATATAACGGATGCTTTTCGAAGGTTGAGGTAAACGATTTCCGAAGGTTTCTTAGTTATGTGTTGAAGGATGGATACAGCTGGATGTAGGATTTGCTAGTTTTGGGTGAGATATTATGCTTCCCCTGTATCCCCAACACCTGATTGCATAACCGGAAAGTTTCGAGAGTTTATAAGTGGGAATTCAAGTAGCTCTGAGGATATCTTTTCGACAGATGTATGATATGAAATTGGGGTTCAACGTTGATACATATCCAACGTATCTATAATTTTTGATTGCTCCATGCTATATTATCTACTGTTTTGGACTATATTGGGCTTTATTTTCCACTTTTATATTATTTTTCGGACTAACCTGTTAACCGGAGGCCCAGCCCAGAATTGATGTCTTTTGCCTATTTCAGTGTTTGAGATAAACGGAATATCAAACGGAGTCCAAATGGAATAAAATCTTCGGGAACATGATTTTCTCACCGAATGTGATCCAAGAGACTTGGAACCTGCTCCAAGGAACAAAAGAGGCGGTCACGAGGGTGGGGGCGCCCCCCCTAGGGCACGCCCCCTGCCTCGTGGGCCCCTCGTTGCTCCTCCGGCGTACTTCTTCCTCCTATATATACCCACGTACCCCCAAACGATCAGAACAGGAGCCAAAAACCTAATTCCACCACCGCAACTTTCTGTATCCAAGAGATCCCATCTCGGGGCCTGTTCCGGAGCTCCACCGGAAGAGGGCCGTCATCACGGAGGGCTTCTACATCATCATAGCCTCTCCGATGAAGTGTGAGTAGTTTACCTCAGACCTTCGGGTCCATAGTTAGTAGCTAGATGGCTTCTTCTCTCTCTTTGAATCTCAATACAAAGTTCTCCCCCTCTCTTGTGGAGATCTATTCGATGTAATCTTCTTTTTGCGGTGTATTTGTTGAGACCGATGAATTGTGGGTTTATGATCAAGTCTATCTATGAATAATATTTGAATCTTCTCTGAATTCTTTTATGTATGATTGGTTATCTTTGCAAGTCTCTTCGAATTATCAGTTTGGTTTGGCCTACTAGATTGATCTTTCTTGCAATGGGAGAACTGCTTAGCTTTGGGTTCAATCTTGCGGTGTCCGTTCCCGGTGACAGTAAGGGAAGCAAGGCACGTATTGCATTGTTGCCATCGAGGATAACAAGATGGGGTTGTCTTCATATTGCATGAGTCTATCCCTCTACATCATGTCATCTTGCTTAAGGTGTTACTCTGTTTTTAACTTAATACTCTAGATGCATGCTGGATAGCGGTCGATGAGTGGAGTAATAGTAGTAGATGCAGAATCGTTTCGATCTACTTGTCACGGACGTGATGCCTATATACATGATCATGCCTAGATATTCTCATAACTATGCTCAATTCTGTCAATTGCTCAACAGTAATTTGTTCACCCACCGTAGAATAATTATGCTCTTGAGAGAAGCCACTAGTGAAACCTATGGCCCCCGGATCTATTCTCATGATATCAATCTCCATTACTTTAATCTTGCTTTGCTTTTTACTTTGCCTTTACTTTTTACTTTGCATCTTTATACCAAAAATACAAAAAATATTATATCTATCAGATCTCACTCTCGTAAGTGACCGTGAAGGGCTTGACAACCCCTAATCACGTTGGTTGCGAGTAGCTATCGCTTTGTGCAGGTATGAGGGACTTGAGCGTGGGCTCCTACTAGATTGATACCTTGGTTCTCAAAAACTGAGGGAAATACTTACGCTACTCTGCTGCATCATCCCTTCCTCTTCGGGGAAAACCAACGCAAGCTCAAGACGTAGCAGACGTCTAGTGGTCCGCCTATCCACGGTTGGTTCTACAATGGTCTTGTTGTGTCTTAAAGAGTCCCTGGCTATGCCGACTCAGGGACGCTTCGTATGTCATGTGCACTTCCTTGTACATGATGGTGCTGTACGATCGAGCCCGTGTAGGCCCCACCACGAAAACTTTGGTCGGAATCTCTATCATATGTTTGCTCTGGTTTCTTTTGCAAGCCAATCCTTTGTTTTTGTTTTGATTTGTGGTATTCGAGTTGCTTCGAAGTCAAGTGTTGATTCCATACCTAGCCTAAATGGTGTTCTCATACTCCGATGTGAATACCAACCCTTCTCGATCATCGAGATTGTCATGTCAATCCTTTTCAACTGGTGTGTTTTCTCTTCAAGCGTATCCGTTCATTCTCAACATCCGCAAGATTCAATCTCGGCTTTCTCAACGGTGTTCGTTTCATCCATCCCAAGTTGTCTTTCTTTTCCCAACCTCCCACCCTTTTTCTTCAAGTACTCAGATTTCTTAATCGAGTATCCATCTTATTGATGGAAGTCTCTCCATTTTGTTTTCCTTCATGTTCTTATCCGGTGATTCTCAAGAAGATTCTAACAGAGCTTCTAGTTCGTCACTCTTCATTCTTTTCTTCCCCGGTGGAACCAATTCAAGCTTTTGGTGTTGATCATATCCCTTTTCCTCGTTTCAAATACATTCTCTTGCCGGTGCTCTTCATATTCATTCATTTCTCGCTATTCAATTGTTCCGGAGTGCTCAAGACACTACAAAAAAAATACACTTCCGTGATGATACGTGTTTGTCACAGTAGGTTGTTTTTTTGTCATGCATGTACATCCATGACAAATTTATGACAGAATCAAGATAGTCATACCTGTGCTGTCGTAGAAGTGTTCCATGACATTACCAAAATTATCATCACAGAAGTGTCCACTTCCATGACAATAAATCGCGCATCACAGAAGTGCTTTTGTCAAGGGTGACCGACACGTGGCATCCACCGTAACGGAATGCCGTTAAGCTACCGGGTCAGGTTTTGGATCCGATAACCCGTTAACAGCCCCGACCAATGGGGATTTTCCACGTGTAAAATCATCATTGGCTGGAGGAGACACGTGTGAACTCATCCAATGGGCGAGACGTGCCTATGATATGTTGACACGTGGACCGGCCCATCAAGTTTAAATGGGCCGGCCCAACTGAAGGCCCACAAGATTTTGCGGACCATAATGGGCCAGCCCAGCTAAAGGCCCACGAGATTTTGCGGACCATATTGGGCTGGCCCAGCTAAAGGCCCACAAGATTTTGCGGGCCATAATGGGCCGGCCCAGGTAAAGGCCCACAACATTTTTTTGTGCCATAATGGGCCGGCCCAGGTAAAGCCCACAAGATTCTTCCGGGTCATAATGGGCCAGCACAGCTAAAGGCCCACGAGATTTCGCCGACATTAACAGGCCGGCCCAGCTGTAGGCCCACAAGATTTTGTGGACCCTAGTAGGTCGGCCCATTAACTGCCTGCCATGTTTTGGGCCAAATGCCGGCCCATATTTGATCTGGTCCATTAATGGCCTGCCACGCTCTGGGCCTAATAGTGGCCCATATGAGATCCGGCCCGCTAAAGGCCTACCACGTTCTAGGCCAAATTACGGCCCAGATCAGGTTCGGCCCTTTAAGAGGCTTTGGGCTCAATTATGGCCCATATCGGATTCGGACCGTCAACTGGACACTATGCTTTTGGGCCCACTTGCTAAAGGCCCACTTAGTAATTCGGCGTGATATTAGTTTTGGCATGTTAAGGGCCCGTTTAACATTTCAGCCCTATATTAATTTCAGCCTGTTAAAAGCCCGTCATATAGTTGGGCCTAACTACGGCCTGGTTTGCATCCGGCCTGCTCGCAGCCGATATTTGATTGGGCCAAACAAGGACCGAGACAATTTCTTGGCCTGTTAAAATCCCATGATTTAATTCGCACAATCATGGGTCGGGGTTCATTTCGGGCTGCTACCGGCCCGTGAGCTAATCGGCATGTTGCAGGCCCAACCTACATCGTGATTGCATGACGGCCCGATTATGTACCATAATTTTGCGGTTTGGTCGGTTTACTGCGAAGACAGGATATATATACAGTAAAATAACTGCAGCATCGTGAATAAGAAAAAACCTATACTATACAATAAATAAATTACGGCATATTACATCCACTGGGCATCAAAGTTCGCCATGATGATAATAAAGCACAAGCAGATAGCAGACTACATACACTGGGCATCAAAGATCGCCACCAGTGCAAATAAACACGCCGAAAAATAATATACAAAACTGACAACACTTAAATAGAGTTCAAGAAAGGTTAGCCCTGCTGGGGAGCTGCAGCGCAAGCAGCTGAGCAAGATGATGAGACTGCGCTTGTTCAACACTTATATCTTCCTCACTCTGAAAGATAAACAAGCAGACAGATGACAGGTTTTGCACATAAAAGTATCAGTGCTGACAATTCATCACATTTCTTACTGACGAATAAAGTGACATAGTTTAAATTTGCATTAACACAATATGGTATTGTTCAGGTCAAGACATGGCAGGAAATGACATTGTGAAGGAGTTGGCAGCTTCACGACACCACTGGATTACAGATCAAGAACTCCTAAGTATCAATGGTTAGTGTGCTGTCAATTTATACCATTTCAGATTGGCAAATAAAGAGATGGTTTAAATAATAGTAGAATGATATAACATTGTTCATAGTTAAGACATTGCAGAATATGACATTGTGCTGTAGTGGGTAGGTTCACCACACCACTGGATTACAGATGAAGAACAGAAGCATACATGCAGTGCAAAAGAAGATCACTTGCTATGTATAGTTTAATTTACATGGTATGAAGAAGGAACTTGGTTGTACAACTGAAAACTTAAATTGAGAAAGGACGAACTTTTGTTTATGGACTACATATAATAAACTTTAAACAAGCAATTTGATGCAAACACCAAAAATAAACAGCTGTTGTAGTCATGCCTAACCAAATATATACAACAAAGTTTGAAGTCTTGAGATGGACAAACTTACATTATTGGTGAAGACAGGCTCTATAAAGGCCTTGTCCATGCTAATGGGGGGGGCAATTCAAGAAGTTTACCATAGAATCTTCTTCAAAAGCATTGTCTTTATTCTACATTTTGTTAAGAGTAAATATATATGTGATAATATACGAAAAAATGGAGAATATTTAAGATAAGATGAAGAGTGATGCTACATAACCAAGTAGCTATAAATGTAAGTGCAGCGATACAGGCAAAAGGTACAGCCAAGAGCAATGCACAGCTAAACTTCTTCAGTACACACCTTATGGTAAGAGTAAATATAGATCTGATGTGTAGAAAATGGAGGGTAAACGAAAATAAGCTGCAGAGTGATGGTACATGAACACCTACCTGTCATTATAAGTACACTGATAAAGGACAGCATGTACTTACAAGAACAATGCAGAGCTAAAAAAACATTGGCATTGGATATATTCTACACTAATGTAACCATTCATACAGATCAGATAATTTGGAGCGAACAATTGATAAAAACATTGGCATTGGATATATTCTACACTAATGTAAGCATTTGAGTGGAAAAATATGGTACGATGACAAATGGAATATGTATTGATAATGGATGGGCATGGCATCTCGACATATATGATGAGTAAACTAAGCAGATGGCGGTGCAACAAAGTAGAAGAAATGCAAGACAACATATGCAAGATACGCGCAATCAATAAAACCTTGCCAAATTAGAACAGGCACCTTGATGGGTGAACAGGACAGGCCATCTGCCTTTGACTCCTCGAGGTTAGAATAGTCATTAGGATGATATTCTGAACAAGAATCAACAGGTGGGGAGCGTATGAGTTTCATTGCTTCCAGAATGGCACTCAATGCCTTGGTGCCAATTTTGTAAGTCATTGCAGTGTTCCACAATATTCTTCTGATGCGCGGATTCTGATATTCACTGTAATTGCATATGATATCTGAGAACCATGAAAACATAAATAGTTGTGAGATTATCTTTGTAATGCAGATGATATTCTAATATAGGGGCTCCCCTATAAACACTTGTGTGCTATCACTGGATTCTGATGAGAGAGCTCATGTGTGCTGTAATATGGTGCGTGCATTTATATAATCTGGTACAAGTAAACAAAAAAATAGGCTCCAGAAGTAAGGATGGCTGGCAGATGATAGGTTCATAATATACTGTATAGAGAGTTTATTGCCAAACCATGATAACAAGAGCACACAACAACTAGGCAGATCATAGTGTACATAACAGGGGTACACCATAACCAGGATATATAAATCGGGAAAGTGGAACTGGCTGGAAATTACGGTGTTGTATTGCCGCTAGTAATTGAAAGCCTATCGATCACGTACAGGCCAGCTCTATCAGCTATTAGACTGCATATGTCCCTGCTCCCCTTCCTGACAAGGAACATACTGTGCTTCCCATACAGAACACTGCACGGGCCGCCGGCCGAACCACCGACCCCACCGCCTTTGTTCCTCCGCCGCCCCCACCCCCACCCTGCCCCACCCGCGTCGAGTTTTCTTCGTTCGACGAGGCCCCACCACCGCCAATCAAAACCACCGGTCCCACCCGAGCCCCTTCGATCGCACCAGCGAACTCCGGCGAGCTCTGAAAAATCGACTGACCCAATTTTGAAATTTAGTCTACTGTGATTTAACTAGTGTGGAATATAAAAGGGGAAAACCATGAGCATTGCGAGTATGGTGTTGAGCGTGCCATGGCGGATCTTAAGGTGCAAACCGGACAAAGGCAACTTCGCAACCAAGACAAGAAATTAGAGTAAAGCAGTGGCGATCTATTTTCTTGCTGCGATAAATAAGTTGAGCAGATACGAAAGAGTACCGCCTCTGGTGTGGCGCCGTGTACGCATCTGCTGAGAATTTGACGGTGCTGCGGTAGCGATGGCTGTCGGCGGCGTGGAAGCAGATCTAGGAGGGTAGACGATGGCGGCGGGGCGTGGTGGACGAGACGGTCGTAGGAGCGGCGCCGGCAAGGTGGACGACGGCGGGGATGAAGCGAGAGGACGGGATGCAAGGATCCCGGTCCGAAGCCGTGGATGAGAGAGGTCAATCTCTCGTAATGGACGGCGGCGTCAGGGTATCAGCTCCGGCATGGTGGAGGAGGACGGCGGTGGATGGGGTGGCGGACGGTGGCGGACGGAGGAGGGTGGGGTGGAGAGGGTGTTTTGGCGCCCACGGAGTACGAATGGGGAAGAGGGAGGTAGAGAGAAAGGGGGGAACCATGTATTCAGGGCGCACTTGTCTCAAATGCGAGGAAATTTACAAACTTAGCCCCTGTTTCAAATTTCTACTACATCACAACAACACTAGTCGGTTGGGGATAGGACGGTAATCTCGCATACTCCAAATATTTGCCAACGAGAGTTTGTTTTTGGCGCCCACCGTGTATGAATATGAATCGGGGAGGGAGTCGATTTCGGCCGAGGACACACTGTGTTTTGGCGCCCACTGTGTATGAATCCGGGTGAGAGGCGGTTACGTCATGTTTGGGTGAAATTACAAACCTACCCCTATCGAAACCTATAGAAATCCAGCATATAGGCTTTGCGTGGCAGGGATAGGCAGTAGTGATTTCCATCTCGCAGATTTTGGTTTCGAGCGGTTACTGCGACTTTCCCCGCTTCGTTCAATTTTTGCAGAGTGCATGTTTACCGTGCAAACTCAATTCGAATCCCGTTTGTATTCTATTTTTTCGGGCGGGATCCATTTTCAATTGGAATTACATTCTATATACATCATTTTTTATATATACTTTCAAAAGCACAACACCATTTATACATAAATATGGTTTACAAATGGCATGATCTCAGATTCATAAGGTTGTATCCATCAATTTGGATCTTCAAATATTTGAAACCACTTTATGTTGAAATCCAATGTATGCATTCCTCGCTAACTGCATCCAATTAATGTGTGTTTCATGTGGGTTTTTTTTACTTCTCAAACATGTATAATGTGGTTCACACATGCAACATATAGTGTAATCCCGTTTATACATTAATTGCATATAAACCATGCATTGTTTGTAATTGAAGATTCTATGGATCACCAATATTGATAAACTATATAACATTACACGTGTGCCCAAATTCAAATGAATATGCATGTTTGATACACCAGTTTGCGTTATGATATTATTGATGTCGTGATCTCTAGTTTAAATATTTGAATCCCCTTTAATCCAGATATTCGTCTCATATAGTTATCACTCATGCTTATATAGGACTATCTCTCTGGACCTATAAGCATTCATCGTCTCTCAGGTATCTCTCCTGCTACCTGTATGTCGACAATGATCTTTTATCTTCGTAACACACTGACGGTACTCTCTCCCTCGACCTTCATCACTCTATCTCTCTCTAAGTATATCTTGCTCCCTGCTATGTGTCTCTAACTATGATTCTCCATGTGGAATCTCTTTCTCTCACACAAACACAAAACTTTCTCTCCCAGGGTCTCATTTCTCTCTACTATTCCCATGTGTGCCACTCGCACACCCCTCATACAGAGATGTCTTTCGCTCCTTAGATATGAGAACCTACGACTCTTCCTCTTCAATATCTCTTTCTCACACACAAACACAAACTCTGTCTCCCGGGGTCTCATATTTCTCCATTGTTCTCTTATATGTCGCTCACACACACCCTCTCTCCCTAGAGATATCTTGTGTTCCCTCATATGTCTCTCTAGCTATCACTCTCGTTGTGAAATATCTTTCTCTCTCGCAGGCACAAAACTCCGTCTCTCTGGATCTCATTTCTCTCTGATATCTGTTTGTATGTGACTCACACGCACCCTCTCTCTACCTCTCTCACACCCACACACATAACCCAGCCTTCTGATCCACTATACTCCTATCTCTAACGCACACTAGCTAGCATCTTTATCTTTCTATTTATCTGTTTCTCCATCAACCTTCTTTCTCGCCCTCACTCTTGATTCCTATCACGCACACTACATATGTTTCTCTCTACATGCAGTCAAGTGCCCTCTCACACACATATATAACTTCACCCTTTGAACCACCCGACGGTCATCTCCAACACCCAAACTAGTGGATGTCCCTCTTGCTAGCATCTCCATCTCTGTATCTATCTATAGTTTGTCCGTCAACATTTCTTTCTCGCACGGAGTCTTGCTTCCTATCACCCACACTATATATGTCTCTCCATACATATGCATTTATAGGTTGGTCTCTTTTGCACAATCGTTGCGCCTCACTCCCTCTGCTCGCCATAGATGCATGCTCCAGCCCACGCCACTATCTCTTAAAGACAAAAACACATGCTCAATTGTCGGGACTTCTTCCATGCATTCTCACATGCATGCATATTGTCATACCGATCCGTCTCTCCCATGTTGTTGATCTTATGACTTATGTCTTCTTTCTTTTATCTCGATCATGCGCGCGCACACATGCACATCCCACGTATACATGTATACCTCTCACACATGCATGTTCAAGGTCTCTACGTCTCCATACGTAGTTAATTACCCTCAATCCTAACGCCACATCGAATCGTTCTCCTCTTTTGTGCACATAACTTCCGCCTGGATGGGTAAAACACACACTCACACTTAACAATCTCCTTCTAGCTACCCCCCCCCCCCCCCCCCCCCCCCCCCCCCCCCCCCCCCCCCCCCCCCCCGCCTCTCACTCTTCCCCTATATCCCTGAAACCAATAAGACCATCCATTAGTTTAATTCCCGCCTACATGCACCATTGATATATAGTAGTCTTCCTTGGTGTCTCTCGAACAAACACGTTCTCTCAAAGTCGACTCCTCTCATGCGCACACACCTTATCTTCCCTCTCTACGGGCATTTTCTCTCTCGCACCCCATCGTTGGTGGCCTCTGCCATACACATCACCTCTCTATGATGAAAGCCATGGACACTTAAATTACATCCGCCCTAGAGGACCCCGCGACACACACACGCGCGCGCGCGCCCCCCCCCCCAACACACACACACACTAAGACTCCATCTCTCTCTCTCACACACACACAGAAACACATAGACACACAAGCACGCACGCCCCCCCCCCACACAGACACACACTAAGACTCCATCTCTCTCCCTCTCTCTCTCACACACACACAAACTAAGACTCTATCTCTCTCTCTCTCTCACACACACACACCCCACACACACACACTAAGACTCCATCTCACACACACATGCTCTAGGCGGAGCATTTGTTCCTACCACCCTTCATCCAACCTTACCCGTATGATGAACAATCAGCTTTATTTACTTGCATAACATGGACAAATTCCACTTTACTTTAGTAGTCAGCAAACTTATCATCTGTACCCTTATAAAAAAAACGAGTTGGTGGTGATGGTGTGCCTGCCATCTTGTAATACAGACTGTATGATCTATATCTAAGGATAGAAAGCAAACTATGGTAATTTTACAAAAGATACCCGCACCTCTCTCCACATCATTATCTCCCGCAACCTCATTGCTCAGCAATTAAAAAAGGAATAAGTCTCTGGAACAATCTAGCATGCATGGTGGCCGCTGCCGCCTGCCGGCGCCGTCCATCCCCATGCCTCCGCCCATTCCAACTACCAGTCACCACCACGCTCCACTCCTCCTCACCTTATCTCTCATCTTTCATTTTTTTCGATGACATTCTCGAGATAACAGTTTTCCGATAAAATTCTCGAGATATCATTAGTTTTTACACATGGGATTACTCCTGCATGGGTCAATCACAATAGGTGTTCTGTAAATAAATGCATATTGATGTTCCGTGCAATGCACGAGAATCTTGCTTGTAATTATATAACGCAAATCACAAGGAGGAAGTGACATTTTTTTGACACAACCACATTAACATGGCCACGTAAATCACTAGCTAAAGTAAATACCATTATACTTATATCCCGATGCAAAAGGTTGAGTACATGTCCGAAGAGTAGAGTTGCACACACGCACTCTGTCTCTCAGAAGCTCTCTCACACACACACCAGTTATGTGACGCCCACTTAAGCAGACGCGTATGTTACAATTTGTGCACCCGCGGGTACACGTGATGCTGCACATTTATTTAAGCCGGAAGGCGAACCCAAACAGTAGCTGCATTCATTCCCCTCCCGCCGCCTCTTCTCTGGTCGCCGTCGCCCGGTAGCCAAGGGCCGGCCGAAGGTAACAACATACGCCATACTCCCGCCGGAGCGGCGCTTTAATATGGAAATTTTAGTGGCCATGCATGCATCTTTTTGTGCTAGCACTCCTATATAAGGGTTGACCGGTCGCTTCCCGCGGACTTGCGTGGGAGGTGGAAGAGGAAGTAGAAGGGAAGCGGGCTGTGGAGTAACGTTTTTTACCACAATTTCCTAGGAAACCGAGTGCAATAATTGAGTAGTTTTAAAAACTACCAGTACTACACCTGAAACGGTTCAAAACCTATACTCCCTTGCTAGCGCGCGCTTCCCGCGTGAAACGGTCAACGTCGCCCTGGAGCGTCATTGCCGCATTAATGCCCGGCCAGAGCGGAGGCGACCTCTCACTGGTGCCGGCTTTGAAGTGGCGCGACGGCCGAGAGAGCGCCGCTTCCCGGTGCACGCGACTGCTCCGTGTCGAGACTGGCCATAGGCCCTGTTTGGATCCATGGGTTAGAGTTAGTTTGAGCTAGTTGGGGCTCAAATAGCCCTAAACTATCCAAGCATGAGGATTTAAATTGGAGCAAGTTGCACCGAACCCACAAAAAAAACTATCCCACCCATGAGGGTTTAAACTGGAGATAGTTCTCATTGGGACCACTGAAGAACCACTTTTCTCTCTCCATGAAGTGCATTTATTGTCAATCTAACCCTGTCACCCAAACACCTCTTTGGCTACAGTTAGTTCAGGGTTAGTCATGAGTTAGTCTAACCTCTAGCTAAGTTAGAGTATCAAACAGGAGCAATATAGGACATGCAAGTTGCTCAAAGCATATAGGCAAATTCGTACGTGAAAGGATTTTTTTTTCTTTTTGAAAACTGAACGTGAAAAGAAGTTTTTTAGAATTCTCTTGGAATTTCGCTAACATGTGATAGTTAACCGACCTCAATAGACGGCAGAAACGCCAGCCCGTCGCACTTTGATAGAGACAAGGAGGGAGAAGCGATATAGGCTGCTGGATTACTAGAGATAGGTGTCGCACGCAAGCCAAGAAATATGGTGATAGCATGGGTTAGCCATGTACTAGTATGATGTAACTACACTTGGCTGCCGTGTTTCGTACTCTTCCAGTCCACTGTGGAGATGATTGGTTAATTTTATATCGCCGAATAATATTAAATATTATGAGTGCAGACGCTCCACCACGAGGTTCCTTGCTCCTTCTCGGTCGTCCGGAATCTATGTTGTTCCACTCTAATTTTTTACGTGAGCTTTGTTCATCCTTTTGCCAACACGCGAGACATCTAGCATCAAGGTGCACGTGTTATGCAAGGATCGTTACATCTATATGAAGAACACGTGGGACTGGAACTACGAGACGAACATGTACCTAGGAGTGGACGTACGAACCTGAGTAATGTAGCAGTAAGTGAAGTAGAAAGGCACCAATCGTATGAACATGCGTGGCATATAGGGTGTGTTTGGTTGCGTTCTCGTCTCAGCATAGTTTTTCCCTCTTCAGGCATAATCAACTCAACACCCCTCTTCATGCATGCTCTCTTCATGCATGCTTCTAGTGTATTTGTGCTAAACTAGTGTGGACTAGTGCACCCTCCATACACTCTACCAAACACCCAAAAGTAGGTCGATAAGGGAACTCTTGGGCGGCATTTGTCTCTTACTACGTACTACCACTAAATGTTGTACGTGCAATGCACGGTGATGTTATGGAGTACGTGCCTAAGTACTCTACTACTACTATATTAGTTGGAGGCACACATTAACTTTTATATTTGTTTACGTGTATGCCCCGAGACCTTCCAACTAGATGTGTCTTTGTCTCCATTTTTTGCGGAAAACGTGTCTTTGTCTCCAGGTCGCACTTTGTATCGTTCATACCACTAAGTACTACCACGTGTGGTCTCTGACCCAGAAGTGGAAGAAGTGGAGACGATCTACCACACTGTTTTTTTACACTGGGCTCTACCACGCTGTTCATGTCCCACTCCTTTCGCTGACGTGTGGGACATCCAGCACGTGCCGTGTTTGGCACCCTTCATCGTAAGAGTTGAAACGCTAGCATTCAATAGAAATAAAAATTAATTATAAATCGGCAGTGATACTATTTTTTTGCGAACCAATCAGCAGTGATACTATACCTCGATATCGGAAAGAATACTACTCCGTTCGCCAACATGTGGGACGTCGACCATCCTGGTCCACTTGCCATGCACGCAGAACTCCAAGGGAGTCACCCAGGTCGTCGCACCGCAGTAACAATGACTAATGAGCTGTCAAATCACAGGCCCACTTCCCACTTTGAAGTTTCTTGGACGAAGGTGTCAGATTTCGGGTTCCGGTAGACCCTTGAGGTTCGAACACTGGGGTGCGCGTGGAGATTTCGCCTCCTACCTACCTGCACCCCTCCGCCTCGCTAAGGTCTAAGCTGTTGAAAGAACAACACGAGAGACGCAGGGTTTATACTGGTTCGGGCCACCGTTGTGGTGTAATACCCTACTCCAGTGTGTGGCGTGGTGGATTGCCTCTTGGGCTGATGATGATGAACAATACAAGGAAGAACAACTTCGCGAGGGTCTGTTCTTGGCTGGGGGGATGAACTGCTGGGAGGAGTCCAGTCACCCTTCTCTCTCTCTCTCTCTGATTGTCGATGCCCCCCTCCCCTGGGGGTAACTAGTCCTATTTATAGAGGCCCTGGTCCTCTTCCAAAATATCGAGAGGGAAGGGAGCCAATAATGGCGGGCTAATTTGATGGGGGACAGCTAGTACCAGCTATCCTGACAAAAGTATTCTTCGCCTGCACAAAGCTCTGGTGGTGACGCCGTCTTGGGCTCCGCAATGACCTCCATCTCGCAGTCCTCCTGGTCCCGGTCTTGTTGCACCGAAATGGCAACCTTTGCCTGATGCCTCGGTACTCCGCGCTGCGCTTGCCCCCTTTGCACCAAAGAGGAAAGGAGGACACTGCGCGGGCTGGCACCCGCCTAGCACCCTTGGTCGTCATGGCTTGCGTCACGGGCACCTCGTGAGGTACCCCGCCTTGATCTCTCTGCCTCCTCGCGAGCCAGCCTGATGAGGCCGTGCCTGAGGAAGCTCCGCGTCGTCCGCCCCACGAGGCTTGGCCCCTCGCGAGGGTCTTGGGTCTGTGTTGGTGAAGATGGGCCGTGTTGGGCCCCCCATTGAGCCATGCCGCAGGCCGCAGGCAGGCAAGTCTGGGGACCCCCGTTCCCAGAACGCCGACAGTAGCCCCCGGGCCCAAGGCGCGCTCGGGCTTGGCCGTGCAGGGAGGCGAAAGGCCAAGAGCGAAGCGCCGCGGGCCCTAACAGCCTGCGGTCTTGTGCGCCGCGTGGCGGTTGATTGGACGTGGGCGTCTCCACTTCCCCATGGCGCCTCGGCAACTGCACGGGTTGGACAAGTCCCTGCATGCAAAGCGGGTCATAATTACCTGCGATCGTGGGGGCCGTCGGTTGGCCCTCGCCGGCTATAAGTACGGATCGGCGCGCGCCCTTCCAGTTCATCCCCCCTTGCTTCTCCTTCTTCTTCATGGCACCGTCGAGGAGGTTCTTGGCCGCAGAGAAGGGGAAGGCTCGCCAGGTTGAGCCTGCCTCTCCCCCGCCCAAGCGCGCTCGAGGGCGCCCTCGCAAACATCCTATGGCCACCACGACAGCTCCCCGTGGCCGTGGAGGCGATTTTCAGCACGGCGACGGGCGGATTGCTGCGGCCGGGGGGCGCGCTCCGGTCGCGCGTCCACCTAGGCCGCGCTCTCGCGCTGCAGAGGTGTTGCCGGAGTTCGTCGTGTGGTCGGCGGAGCCGACTGGCACCCAGCTTCCGCTTCCTCGCTACCTGCTCGGCGAGCTCCCGGCCGGCGCCCCGAGCGGCCTCTGGCTTCAGGCCGACGGCTGCTGTAGTCGGGCCTCATGGGCTTCACTGGAGGTCTCCGCAGCCGGGAGCCTAGCCCTGGCCCGCGGTTGGCAGACGTTTGCCCGCACGCGTGGCCTGAGCCGTCGTTGCACCCTGCACTTCAAGTTTGACGGCGATGCCACCCTCTACGTGAGGGTGTTTGGGGAAGATGGTCGCCGCGCAGGGTGCTGCCCCGAGGGCGACGACCGCGGCCGGGAACCCAGCTCCGGCGATGATGGAGAGGACAGTGCTCGCGTGACTGGCGGCACTCGGGGTTCCCCAAGCTTCTCCGGTTCTTCTTCAGGCAGCGACTCTTCCAGCGGTGGCAGCGGTAAGCCTCCACGCCGTCGCATCTGCTTGGGAGGTGGTAGCGTGTCCGCCCGCCGTCGCGCCCCGGTGAAGCGCGAGAGGGAGTCTGCTTGAGCCTCGGAGGCAGCTCGAGTCTTCCCTGCAAGCCGGTGTGAGGCGGGCTGCGCCTGATCTGTTCTTTCTTTTCCTTTTTCCTGCGTAAAAAAGACAGTAGTGTGGAGCCCCACTGGGGCGTGTTTGGGTTATTGCTGTTAATCATCGTTTTGCTTCCGTTATCATGCCTTCCGGCTACATGTCCGCGTGTGGATAGTTCCTGGCCCCAGCCGTGGGGGGCGACCAACCCAGGCCCTGTGTTCGTGTCGCGATGCCCGTGGGGCACGGACTGGAGGGGTGCTCCTGTAATTGACCTAGGTCGTGAACCCTTTGAACGATTAGGACAGGAACACTCGCGAGGGCGCTCGGCTGTCCCCCCCCCCTCGCGAGGCCTTGCACAAGAGAAATCGAGGCAGGAGAGTGAAAAGTCAAAGAACCACAAGCCAAAGATGGCAACAACTTCAATAAAACTTCGAATGAGAAGGAACAAGCCAACTGTGGAAAGCAAATGAAAAGCCGAGTCCGGCACCTAATCTAGTCTTCGACGTCTTCTCACCAGCGCAGAGCTAAGTGCTGCCACTGGGCGTGGGAGGGAGCCCCAGGGCCTGAGGCCGGCGCTCCTGAGACTTCGGGGCGTGTACAGCCCCAACTCATTATTACGTGAGAGTGTCACGGGCGGCAAGCTTCATAGGCGTTGGCCTTCTTCACAGGCTTCGGGCCTTTTCCAAAACGCGACAGCTTCACAGGCATTCGCCTTCTTCACAGGCTCTGGGCCTTTTCCAAAATGTGACAGCTTCACAGGCATTCGCCTTCTTCACAGGCTCTAGGCCTTTTCCAAAACGCGAAAGCTTCACAGGCATTCGCCTTCTTCACAGGCTCTGGGCCTTTTCCAAAACGCGACAGCTTCATAGGCATTCGCCTTCTTCATAGGCTCTGGGCCTTTTCCAAAACACGATAGCTTCACAGGGATTCTCCTTCTTCACAGGCAATGGGCCTTTTTAGGGGTAGAACCTCCGGAGGTGCTGGATGTTCCATGCGTTTTGGACCGGCACCCCCTCCTGAGTCTCCAAGCGCGCGGAGCCGGGCCTGGAAACATGAACAACTTTGAACGGGCCCTCCCACATGGGAGAGAGCTTGTGCAGCCCCTCCATGGAGAGAACCCGCCTGAGCACGAGGTCTCCTACCTCGAGAGTTTTGGGGCGGATGTTGCGGCAGTGATATCGCCGCAATGCTTGTTGGTACCTCGCCGCTCGCAACGCGGCTTCTCGGCGACGTTCCACCCCCAGCACGAGGTCCATCCCCCGCATGGCGTCTTGCTGCGCCTCGTCGAACGCCAGGACCCGCGCGGAGCGACGTCTGACCTCGTGAGGGAGGACCGCTTCGGCTCCGTAGACCAGGAAGAACGGGGTCTCTCCTGTCGGCTTGGTCGCGGTTGTGCGGATGGATCACAACACGGCCTGAAGCTCGTCGTGCCAACCTCTGCCGCAGGCCTCCAGCTTCTTCTTGAACGTCCTGGTCTGGAGGCCCCTCAGGACCTCTGCGTTGGCTCGCTCGGCCTGGCCGTTGCTTCGGGGGTGCGCCACCGAAGCGTAGCATATCTACGTTCCAAGGTTAGCACAGTATGTTTTGAAGAGGTTACTGGTGAACTGCGAACCGTTGTCCGTGATGATGCGGTTCGGCACCCCAAACCGGCTCATGATGCCCTTGATGAACTTGACCGCGGAACCCGCGGGAATGGTGCGGACAACCTCTACTTCAGCCCACTTGGTGAACTTGTCCACGGCGACGTAGAGGTAGCAGTAGCCCCCTGGCGCCCGAGGAAACGGGCCCAAGATGTCCAGCCCCAGACTGCGAATAGCCACGAAAGGGGTATAGTCTACAGGCCTCTTGCTGGCTGATGGATCTGCTTGGCGTGGAACTGGCAGGACTCACAAGCTTTCACTAGCTCGACGGCGTCATTGAGCGCGGTGGGCCAATAAAACCCACTGCGGAACGCCTTGCCGATGAGGGTCCGTGATGATGAATGATGTCCACAGTCTCCGCCGTGTATATCTTCCAGCAATTCCTTCCCTTGCTCCCTGGAGATGCAGCGCAGGGATACATCGCTTGGTCGCTTCCGGTAGAGCTCCCCATCCTTGATGCAGTATGCCGTGGCCTGGCGTGCCACTCGCTTCGCTTCCTCCTCCTTCTCCGGCAGGGTCCCTTGTGTTAAGTAACTCGGCAGCTCCGTGATCCAGCATCCCTCCTGAGGTTCCATCGTCAGGAGCAGGCGTGCTCCTGAGGCCGGGCCACAGGCCGGAGCTCCTGAGGCAGGTGGCTGGGGGAGCTTCTCCCGAGGCTGAGCCGTGTTTGACAATGATGGCAGGGCTCAGGGCTTGAAGAGCCGCTCCTCGAAGACGCCAGGCTCCTGAGGTAACCGCCTGGACGCCAGTTTGGCGATGTCGTCGGCCTCCTGATTGGTGCCACGGGGTACATGCTGCAACTCCAACCCCCAGAACTGCTTCTCCATCCTGCGGACCTCCGCAAGGTAGGCTTCCATGTGCTCATCTTTCGGCTCGTACACCTTGTTGGAGAAATTGACAAGGAGCTGCGAATCGCCCTTGATGGTGAGGCGTTTCTCCCCCAGGGCAGCTGCGGCCTTCAAGCCCGCTATTAAACCTTCATACTCCGCTATGTTGTTGGAGACCTTCTCACCTTGCTGGAAACAGAGCTGCACAGCGTAGTAGAGCTTGTCCTGAGTGGGCGATATAAGCACCGCCCCAGCCCCAGCGCCATGCCTGGAGAACGCCCCATCGAAGTACATGACCCAGCCTTCTGGCGCCTCGCTTCCCGGGGAGAGGGACCGATCCTCGTCGGCCTTGAGGCCTGGTGCCTCCGTCCATTCTGCCACAAAATCCGCCAACGCTGCTCCCTTGATGACTCTGGTCGTGTTGAATTTGAGATGAAACGCTTGCAGTTCTATGTTCCACTCAGCGACCCTTCCAGCTGAGTTAGGGCTCCTAAGCACTCTCTCTAGGGGGTATGACGAGACGACCTTGATGGGGTGACCCTGAAAATAGTGCCGCAGCTTGCGCGAGGCCACCAGTAGCGCGAGGAGGAGTTTCTGAGGCATGGGGTACCATGCCCTCGCATCCCGCAACACCGTGCTGACGGAGTACACCGGGTGCTCGACGAGGTTGGGTGCATCAGTGCTGGCGGCTCCCTTCGGAGACCATGGCGCCTCTTGAGGCGATGAGGCCTCCTGAGGCTGGCCATTTGGGGAAGGGGCCTCTTCCGCCTCCGGTGCACTCCTCTGCGGCGGCTGATCCTCCTCAGTCGCGGTGGCGGTTTCTGCGGTCCTTCCTTGTTCCTGCTTTGCCTTGTCCCGGGCTGCTGTTGCGGTTTTGATTCGACGCTCCTCTCTAACCGCCACCAGGGCTGCGCTGGCGGAGTACAGAGTGGCGGCGAGGTAAAGCACCAGGGGCTCTTGAGGGCGCGGAGCCACCATGACCGATGGGCTGGTCAGGTATCTCTTGAGATCCTGGAACGCCTTGTCGGCCTCTTCAATCCACTCAAAGGGCCCCTTTTTCTTCATTAGCTGGAAGAAGGGCAGCGCTCATTCCCCCAACTTGGAGATGAAGCGCCCTAGTGCGGTCATGCGCCCAGTGAGCTTCTGCATTTCTCCGAGGGTCTTTGGCGGGCTCATGTCTTCCACCGCCTTGACCTTTTCCAGGTTAGCCTCGATGCCTCGGTGGACCACGAGGAAACCCAAGAGCTTGCCCGAGGGGACTCTAAACACACACTTTTCTGGGTTGAGCCGTAGATTCACTGCGTTGAGGCTCGCGAAGGTTTCCTCCAGGTCTTGTATCAGGGTCCTGGCCTCCCGAAAATTTACCACAATGTCATCGACGTAAGCTTCAACATTCTTCCCGAGCTGCGGGCCCAAGGCGATGTGCATCAGCCGCTGAAAGGTCGCCCCTGCGTTACGCAGCCCAAATGGCATGCATGTCTAGCAGTACACCCCACACGGGGTTAGGAAGGCTGTCTTTTCGACGTCTTCTACCGCCATCTTGATCTAGTGATACCCAGAGAAGGCATCCAAGAAGCATAGCAGGTCGCATTCCGCAGTGGAATCAACGATCTGGTTGATGCACGGGAGCGGGAACGGATCTTGCGGGCATGCTTTGTTGAGGTTGGTGAAGTCGACACACATGCGCTCCTTCCCTCCCTTCTTTGGCACAACGACAGGGTTGGCCAACCAATCCGGGTATCGGATCTCGCGAATGACCCCAGCGGATTCTAATTTGCGGGTCTCTTGGACGATGAAGGCCTGCTTTTCTGTGGACTGCCACCTGGCCTTTTGCTTCACAGGGCGCACGTTGGGGCACACGTTGAGGTGATGCTCGATTACGCTCCTAGGGATCCCTGCCAACTGGTCAGTCTCCCAAGCGAATATCTTCTTATTTGCGTGCAGGAACCCGACCAGGGCCTCCTCCTGCTCGGGTTCGAGGTCGGCGCCTATGGTGAAACTGGCGTTGCTGGACCCGTCCTCATCGACGGGTATCTGCTTGGTTTCTGCCTTGTCTTGGGTGAACAACTGTTTCTTCTTGGCGGGCACAGCCCCCTTGGGCTCGGGGGTCTCCAAGTCGGCAGGCTGTGCCGACGCCGCCGTCTTGAAGGCGAGCTTGAGCACCCGCAGCGCGTCTCCGGTGTCCCCGTGCATGGTGAGGACACCGCTGCTCCCGGGCATCTTCATGAGGTTGTACGCCGGGTGCGTCGCGGCCATGAACTGGGCCAACGCTGGGTAGCCGAGGATGGCGTTGTAGGGGAGGCCGATGGGGGCGATGTCAAAGTCGACCAGCTCCGTGCGGAAGTTGTTGTAGGTGCCGAAGGTTACTGGGAGCCGGATCTGTCCCAAGGAGCTGGATGATCCGCCCCCAACACCTGAGAAAGGCCGGCTGGGTTGCAGCCGTTCCAGGGGTATGCAGAGGAGGTTGAAGGCCTCGACCGAGAGCACGCTGAGGCCCGCACCGCCATCGATGAGAGTTCTGGTGATGGCCACCTGGCAGATGGTGGGGGTGCACAGCATGGGGAGCGCACCCGAGCAGGCCGAGTTGGAGGGGTGGTCCTCCGAGCTGAAGGTCAGGCCGGCCTTGGGCGCCGCCCGGTCCGGGAGAGCCCCCTGCTGCGTGGAAGCGGCGCTGACCCGGCGGATGAACGGCTTGACGTGGTGACTTGTAGGCGGCGCCTGCGAGCCGCCTAGGAGGGCCGTGACGACCGAGAGTGTTGGTGTAGCGTGATGGGCGGGGAAGAGGCTGCGGGGCTCTTCCCAAGAGGCCACGGAGGCTGCCGGCAGGTGGAGCAGCCATGTGCGCGGAGCGCCGGTGAGGGCCATGGGGAACCAGTTGGCCATGACCCTATCGTCACCTCCAGCTTCGAGGTGGGCCTCCTCGCTCGCCAGCAAGAAGGCCAGCGGATCTGTCGCGCCACCGTAGCGCGGCGGCATTGTTGGCATGAACTTGTCCGGCCACCGTACCCGTTGCAGGGCCAGGGGGCTCCGAGCGGGCGACGCGCTACTCATCGCGAGGCAGGCCATGGCGGTGGCGGAAGAGAAAACTCCGGTGCACCCCTACCTGGCACGCCAAATGTCGGATTTCGGGTTCCGGCAGACCCTTGAGGTTCGAACACTGGGGTGCGCGTGGAGATTTCGCCTCCTACCTACCTGCACCCCTCCGCCTCGCTAAGGTCTAAGCTGTGGAAAGAACAACACGAGAGACGCAGGGTTTATACTGGTTCAGGCCACCGTTGTGGTGTAATACCCTACTCCAGTGTGTGGCGTGGTGGATTGCAACTTGGGCTGATGATGATGAACAATACAAGGAAGAACAACCTCGCGAGGGTTTGTTCTTGGCTGGGGGGATGAACTGCTGGGAGGAGTCCAGTCACACTTCTCTCTCTCTCTCTGATTGTCGATGCCCCCCTCCCCTGGGGGTAACTAGTCCTATTTATAGAGGCCCTGGTCCTCTTCCCAAATATCGAGCGGGAAGGGAGCCAACAATGGCGGGCTAATTTGAAGGGGGATAGCTAGTACCAGCTATCCTGACAAAAGTAGTCTTCGCCTGCACAAAGCTCTGGTGGTGACACCGTCTTGGGCTCCGCAATGACCTCCATCTCGCAGTCCTCCTGGTCCCGGTCTTGTTGCACCGAAATGGCAACCTTTTCCTGATGCCTCGTTACTTCGCGGCTGCGCTTGCCCCCTTTGCACCAAAGAGGAAAGGAGGACACTGCGCGGGCTGGCACCCGCCGGGCACCCTTGGTCGTCATGGCTTGCGTCACGGGCACCTCGTGAGGTACCCCACCTTGATCTCTCCGCCTCCTCGCGAGCTAGCCTGATGAGGCCGTGCCTGAGGAAGCTCTGCGTCGTCCGCCTCGCGAGGCTTGGCCCCTCGCGAGGGTCTTGGGTCTGTGTTGGTGAAGATGGGCCGTGTTGGGCCCCCCTTTGAGCCACACCGCAGGCCGCAGGCAGGCAAGTCTGGGGACCCCCGTTCCCAGAACGCCGACAGAAGGAACCATCATGACATCATTGAATTCCGCTTCTTGAAGAAAACTACTGTACCAGCAGTACTACTAGCTACAGTAGTTACTACAACAGAGGCCTCCTTTCGTTCATAGGATAGGAATATGAAAATCACGGGAAGTGAGATGACATGCATATCAATTCCTATAGAGAAAGAGATGCCATTTGATGCTTAGGATAGGAATTTTTCCATTTAGTCTAGGCTAATGTACTGGTAATTTGCTCTAAAAACTACAGTAGTAACTAGTAGTATTGGTACATGCTCGTACTCAGACACACACACACACACTAACTACTAGTACTACTACTTCTCACATGCTGGCCAGACGCCGTCGTTCTCCTTCCCAGCTTTGTCGGCGACACCCCACCGTGCTTGGATCTCCGCCGACCTCTCCGCAGCAGCGCGTGCGTCCTTTTCTTTTTTGCTGCGGCGGGCCTCTCTTTTCTTGAGTGCTTTCTGACTTTTCCGCTCCCTCTGTGTGGCTTTGGCCGCCTCTTGCTCTACCGCCCATTCGGCCTTGGCATCTTCAAATTCCTCCCACATAGTTGTGAGGTCACGAGCGGCGATGAACTCGGCACGGCGGGATGCCATCGCTTCCCTACCATTTTGTGTGCGGTCGTGGGCGGCGAGGAACTCGGCGCGGTGGGATGCCATCGCTGCCTTACCGGTTAGTGTGCGGCGCGGTGGCATGAACGACGCTTGGTGAGAGCTCTGGGGTGGAGTGGCCGGACAACCGTATAGTGCATTGGTTTGTCAAGAGCTCAAGGACAAAAGACGAAGCAAATTTGGATTCCCCTTCAATCCTGGTCATTTATTACCGAGTAAAATGGATTGGCGGTCATCGAACTTGTCTTGGTAGCTCACTTTGATCCTTGTATACGAGATATGGTGATTATACAGTCACTGGCTCAGCGTATAGCTCCGTATTTGTCTGGTTGACCAGTCAAACAGTCCGCATGTGCCTCATCAGCTCGTGTTCTTTATCTATCTACGCGGGCCTACCTGTCAATGGAGAAAGAAATACTGTAAAAACCAAAATTATGCTAGAGTCCGGACCGCTTCCGGAGCCCGCTCTCACCGCCCTGGCCCCTCAAGACGCCAGCTGCCCGCCGCATGCATGCATAGCAAGTAGTACTCCTTATGTGGAGGAGAGAGAGGCATTGACAAAGACAAGGAGTGGGCTCTGCAAGAGCCTGTCTCTACACGTGCTCCTAGGTATAAAAAAATAATTCTAAGAAAGGCGTAAAAAACAATTGTGTCTTAAAAAAAGAAAGGTAAAAAACATTTGAGAGGAAATAGATAGAGAGAAAGTGAGAAAAAGCTGTAACCTGGGCATTACATGAGGAAGGAGGGAGTGGTGCACATGCCAAGTTCACTGGGCTGCCGTGTTTCACACTCCTCCGTCGTAACAGTGGAGACAATAGCTTTCATCAAAAATAAACAATGAATACTCGTTGCTCGTCCTCTATATCGGAAATAATACTTTCATTCGCCGACATGTGGGACGTCGACCATCCTGGTCCACCTGCCATGCACAAAATTATCCTGGTCTACCCCGGTCGTACCGCAGGCCCAACCTTTCCCACTATAAGTTGTTCGGACATAGGAACAATCATGACTTCGTTGAATTCCGCTTCTTCAAGAAAACTTACTATACCCGCAATACTGCTACCACACGCAAAGACTGGACGGCATTGTACCACGTCATATCACTGAAACCCACTAGGCCAAACTAGCCCGCCTAGGTCATCTATTTTGGAACAGAGGGAGTACGTCTCTGCACTGCTATGATTTTGTGTTGCACGTCATATCACTGAAACCCACTAGGCCAAACTAGACGCCTAGGTCATCGATCGCTAAGCCTACAATTTTAGGAGATAGGGCTATTGGTCGATCGACGAGGGATAAGTATAAGCGTACCACGAGCTCATCAGCCCCAACGTTTCTCTTCGGTGAGTGTTTTGCAAGTACTATAGCTCGCACAGTAGCTAGCCTACTAACACCAAGAATCATCGAACAAGCCCTGCTGATATGATAAACAGTTCAAACTTACATCTAAGCATGCCATATATTACATCAAAAGCTGGTGAGGATACATCTGTTTCCATAACTCGGAGAGGGTTCGCATAATTCACTATCAAACAAAAGTAGCAAGGTCCGCCCACACAAGACAGTGCACGAGCCCTAAGATGGTTCGATAACACGCATCGTTCTGGTAATTAAACACAGGGCAATGCAAACTACCCTGAAGGATTAGCGCGACTAACTATTTCTTGTCATCGATCTCTCGGGCAATGACCACAGCACGGACAACAGCATGGGAATCGATTTCTGGGGCGATGTCCGCAGGACTGACCGCGACATCGGAATCAATCTCTGGGGCAATGTCCATAGGATGGACAGCGGCATCGGAATCGATCCCCGAGGCGATGCCAACAGCACGGGCCATGACATCGGAATCATCAAGGACGTCCACCGGCACCTGCACAACCCTAACATATTAGCAAGCACATTGCAAATAATCAAAAACCACAACTATGGTAATAAGCCATTATTTTTTACCATGTGCAGCTCACCGGGGGATCTCATCCCTCCGGGGGCCATCTCCTTGTCCTCGATGGGGGTCATCACCTTGCCAGGGGAATACTACTTCTCAACGGCGACTATCTCCTCAAACTCGGTCTTGAGCCTCACATAGGTGGCAATCAGAGTTCCTGGGGTAGGCACGGTGGGGCCATTGCTGTTCTTCCAACTTTCTTTGAGGAGTTCGTCCGCCAACGTCCTCAACTCTTGGGCCAGTGCTTGTTTCTTGGAGTTCTTCGTCTCCATGGGTTGGCCCACCAACATGGTCAACTCGTTGGTCGGTGCTCGCTTCCTGGAGATCGCTGTCTCTAGTGGGTTGTCCGCCAGCAACTCTTTGCCTTGCGCTCCAGGATCCATCAATGAACTGAAAAAGGAAAAGCAATCGAAAGGAAACCACAATTGCAATGAAAACGAGAAAAGAATAGGATGTGAGAATCGGTCGGTGCTTCACAAAAAGAAGATTCTTGGAATGAAAATATAGCAGCATAACTGATTCGCCCACCTTTCCTTCGTTGGTACAAAAGAAAAATGGCAGAAGTGAGTAGCCTCGAGTGAGGTTTTCTTCAAGAAAGGGAAGAAAGGGCTTGAACGAGCGTTCCAGTGAAATGATGGTTGCTTCATCCAGTCCAACTTGGAGGCCACCTTACCACTGCTGGTAAAGGTGTGCGTTTTGTGATATGACGGGTCATGACGGCCACACCGGGGTGACAGGTGAGTCTCGACTGTTGCACCTCGCTGTGATTTGGTGGATGGCACGCGGGCCCGGATGCTTTGAAATGTCCCGCATGTAGATAGAGCGGCTAGTCATATACTCCCTCCTTTCCGGTTTATAGGGCTCAATTCAAAAATTTCACCAACCAAGGTAGATGGTGAGTGGTGGAATCCTTTTTGTAATTTGCAAAAGCACCTAATTAAAGCTCTTGTTTTCTTCAAAAATGTATGTTTACCAATGTATTAATTGCAATGCATGCATGCATAAAGTACATGCATTGGTCAATTTTCTCTTAATACCTGCATGCAATTATTTAATCAACCTTGGAATCTGAACTTGTGATGGGGAACAACCAAATTGAGCCTTATAAAATGAAAAAAACTAAGATTTTGAGATAAGCCCTATAAACCGGAAAGGAGGGAGTAGGAGTGCTCAATATTGTGCACCGCGACCAAGGCGGAGAGGAAAATAAGAGAACTACGTAATTAATGCATGAGTTTAATTAGGGTAGTTTTGTAAAGTACAAGATACATTTCTCCAATCGCAAAATGCCTTGGTTCATGAGATTTGATATTTGAGCCCTATAAACCGGAAGGGAGGGAGTAATGCACACGGTGTAGTCTAGTCACTTGTTGAAATCTCTAGAAAGGCAAATACTCCATTCCGGTTTACAGGGCTATACTACTCCCTCCGTCTAGGTGTGTAAGTCATCTTATGAAAACCAAATGCGTAGTCCCAAAACACTTAGGCGCGGTGCATTAACTTCTACCTTGTTTCTTGTTTCTTGACATATCAACCAATAAGAGATGAGAGGTGTGCATGCTTTTAATGACTTGCAATGGCTAGTTCATTGCATGCAATGCTATTGATTAGCAAATAAACATTGGTGACCCCAGGAGGAAACGGTGCTAAGCGCGAGGACCTATGTAGAATGAGTATCAACCAATGGATAATGGAGTTTAATTGTTAAACAATAGCAATTTTGTCTCATGCAATAGCCTGGCTAGTACTCCAAGGAACCGCACCACGCGAGCGTTCGGAACTGCAACGTTCGGGTTGCGCTTGGCTCTTCGCCTCTTCGAGAAGACGAACAATGATGTTACTCCTACTTCTACAGTATCGAATCCACTACTGCATGTCCGTCCACCTCGTGCGGGAGGGATAGCGTGTAGCGAAAGCTTCTACTTACTGCTCCTGCCTTTGCGTCTATGACAGGTGGGCCCAACAGGTGGTTGGCCCTCCTGTCACGTAGCCAAAGGCAGGTGCAGTTAAGGCACCGGAGCTCAGTCCGAGAGGGAGAGGGCGTTGTAGTAATCAAATTTCTTGGTCTTGTATGAGTTGATGAAGATAGGGGTTGCTTGCTTTCTAGGGTTGCTCACTACGTATATATAGGCCGGAGCCTCCGCGCTTGCTTGCTAGGGTTGCTCTATTCACACACTCTCATCCTATCTAGATCTAAACAAGATAGGGGTAGTAACACTATCTTTCTCCCTTCAAAAAACACTGGCTTTCTATCCTCCCCGCTGGTTACAGATCCGGACGTATCCCCCTCCACCGGTGAAGGGGAGGAGGGGCAGCGTTTAGGCCGTCGTCGACAGCGAGGGAGGAGACCCACTGCCGGCCGCACCATTATCTCTGGCTGAGCGCTGGCGCGGGAGGTCCTCCGATCCCTTCATCATTGCCTGTGGGCGGATCCGGCCTCCCGCCGCCCACCTATCCACATCCTGACAACCTTCAGGTATATCTTCGTTCGAAACCTCCTTAGCTCTACTTCCCCAACTCGCTACGTCGCTGCATGTGCATCATTTTCTACCTCTCAGCCCCTCTCGATCGGATGGTCCAACGTCACATTTTTTCTTCTATTGTTGGAGGTAAAGCTACTTCATGGAGTCGAATCTTGTACTACTTGGTTCAAACAAGAAATAAAGTGGGGGTGGGGGAATTTAGTATGTACATTGGACTTGGTACAAACAGGAAGGAAAGGGGATGAAAGTAGTACAGACTGGTCATCCAACCGGTCTCTTGGTCAAAAAGGGAAATACAGGGGTAACGCTGTACATAGTGGTATGACCAGGACTAGATTTGCTATCCACACATAGGAGTAGGTGGCTAGAGTGAACAAAAATGGGACCAACCTAGATATGTTTCTTGGATGTTTGTTTCTCAGGGCAACAAACTATGAATCACCACTTTATGCCCCTGTTTACGTACATGGTGCTGGACTGCTGGTGCACCCACTGTCCCATGCCCTTATACCAAATATTTAGGCTCCGTTTGGAATAAAGGGGCATAAAACATAGGTCTTGATGAAAATAGAGGAATAGGAAAGGAATGTAGGTATAAAACTATGGAACAGCGAACCGGAGGAAACTCTCAAGAGAATGTGTTCGGATGGACTACGAAATGTACAGATTTGTTTTTTAGAGTAGCATGCTTGGCAGTATGAGATTCTATTTGTTTATTCAGCTGCACAATGACTACTCTTGTCCTCACCTCACGTACCACACATAGGTTGATTTTTTTATTCCGGCAACACAGCACAGCAACCTGTCTAACGCATGGCAGCGAGCGCCTGCCTCGGGCTTCCGCCCAAAAAAATGAGCAGCGCGTGGATGTTTCTAATCCTATGGAATCAGTACTACCAGACCAGCTTTCCTATGAAACACTATCACCTTTCCCGTGTTCTGAACGGTTGGAAGGGAAAGAATACCGTAGGAATATGTTCCTACGAAAATCCTGCACCAAACCTGTGAACCGAACGCAGCCTTAGCTGTTCTTAATCTAATGTCCCTGGTAAAAATGAAGCCATGCCACTGTTATAAGCCATGAAAAGTTTAGCCAAATGTTTTTGCCTGTAATTGTTTGAGACTCTGACTGTTTCCTCTGTGCTTTTTGTGCAAACAGGGATATCCAATTCACCTGGTTGCTGTTGTGACCTTTTGGTGCACTGCACAAAACTCTTCTTAAAAGAAGTGACTTTTGTGTTGTTTAACTGGAATGTCAGAATGGAACAGTTGGTTCATTTTGTTGGAACTGCACAAAGGGAGATCTGTGTTCCAATCCTCATCATCCATATTGGCGCCATAACCTTCCTTTAGGTAAGAATGATATTTAATGCATGTGTTCATCTCTATTTTCCGACTGCCATGAGAAAATAATGTTGTTTTTTACTAGTACACTTGTACTCCCTCACTGACAAAACCAATTCTGAATTAGAAGGCCAATCATGTACTTGGTTTCACCAACTGGTGAGGAGAAAGAGAAACAGAGCATGAAGAGGAACAAGAAGAAGAATAAACAGTGCCAAGGCGATCTTGCTCAAGCCAGAGGCCTCAAGTCGAGGCCGGTCAAGGGCTCCGGCAACGACTACCTTACATGTGAGACGATCCTCCAGGGAGCCCTTCCACTTCTGCTGTCTCACTTAATTAATTAGGAGTACTTAAGTACCACTAATTTATTACTGCCTAATTTTCCTGTTGGAGTTAAACAAATCTTTAGTAGGACCCTATGCTGAATCATGTACGTGTGTATGTTTGTCTATGGAGGTGAATCATGTGGTGGAGCAAGGAGGGAATATTATTAGTGTCATGACATAATAGTGCTATTGTTTTGCATGTCAATTTATTTCCATTGGTTCAATGAGGCAATGTTTTGCGTATTGTCCATCATGAATTTGATGCTACTGGTTGAGTAATATGCTAATGTCTTCCTATCCTTTCTCACTAAGCTAATTAAGGTTTCACCTTGTTCCTACTTGTGAAAACAGGGATCATGTTGTGCCAATCATACATTAAATGGAACTACACAAGACAATACAATGAACTGTATCCCAGCCAGTGCTTTAACTCTGCTGGAAGTTCTTGATAATCTTTCGATATAATCTCAGCACTGGTAAACAAGAGTGATTTCAACCATACATTTGAAGTGCACAAAAATATATACTATTGTGTGATTCCAGTGAGTGCTTTATCATCTCTTATGGGACTACATGAATAAGCTTTTTTTCTCAGGTTGGTATGGGCCTAAGGCCTTCATCCATATTAGTTTGCTGTCATCTCTATTTGTATCGTGCTACTGTCATGAGAAACTCCTTTATCTTTGCACGTTAAAGTTTTGCAACCTATGATAAATGGCAATGCTTTGAGTGTTGAGTTGAGCTAATTGGCACTGATTAAATAAACTAATACCTCTCTTTAAGCAAGACTACTATGTTGCTAACTTTACCCAATAAGATAATGAGGGTGCTTCTATTTGTTAGTGTATGTTTCATAAACTAGTCCCACTATTATAGTAATCTCACTCTCTCAATATATGTGCCCATAGGGATGCTCGATTTTGGTGGAACTGCACAAAAACTTTGGGTGCTTCATTGCCTCGACAACTTCCGTCCTTTCCTGTCAGTCGCTAAACTCCGCATGCTTTCTTCCTTTGCTGTTAGTCGCTTGGCTTATCTCGGCTTCTAGTCAAAGGAAATAGTAATTGATGTGCTACCTCTCATATGTTGGTACTAGTCTTTATCCTGATTATTGTGCCTGTCATATGTATTGGTAGTTTGGTATTGTGCTACTGTTTGCCGATTTCATAAAGGAGTAATTTGGAGCCTGAACTCGCAGGCAAATCATTACATCGAGTATCAACCGGCGTCAACCGATTGTCAAACTCCAAGTGTTAGGAGAGTGAACGCCAAAAATATTGCTTGGTGCATAGCCCAGAAAAACACAGTCCAGTCTTTGGTCCCAACTTGTGCCTTTTGGTTATCGGCACATATGGTAGCGAACTATATGGCATGGAGTCTAAAGATTCCAGACAAGTTGGTTGACGCTTATATTCATCTAGCACTTAATCAGTCAGCACGCCAAGGATGCTCCATTTCAGTTGAACTGCACAAAAAATTTGGGTGGTTCATTTTCTCAACTGCCTCCTTTCTTGTCTGCAATGTAGAATTTTGGCGAGATACAGGACCAAGATGAGCCAGTAAACTGGTTGGATGAAAGTAGTGGCCAAGTTTCTCAAACCTCCCTCGGCACGAGTCCACTATTTGAGGATAAACCTACAAGCAAATTTCAGATTGTCTGTGCTGCCTCTTATGTACTCGAAAGTTTACTCGTACAAGAACTAATTTTAGCAAGAAGTACCTCCGATTGAACACCATTTACCAGTCCGTACCCTAGGTAATTAAAGTTCGTCCATGGATCATATTGGCTGTGATCTCAATCATTTGGATGCATAAACATACTGAACATGTGTATATCTGTATCTTTTTGTAAATTATGTATGAATATTGTCGTGTGATCTATCAATCATTTGGATGCATAGATATGCTGAGCTTGTGTATATATGAATCTTTTGAGTTGTTGATTGTGAATGTTGGCTATCGATATGAACGTGTCCTGTGAACTTGAGTTTGATATGAATGTTTACCTTTTCTGTTGTATTTGTGTGTGAACTTGTTAGTATGCCTACTGTGGGGTATAAAACGCAGGTCTCTTATAAAAGTAATGCCCTGTCCAATTTATGTTTTCCCTTCTAACCACAATATATATATTTATATTATTACTATTATCGTATATTTCATAGAGACTTATATATACAATATAAAAACATCCCAACTTATAAAAGTAAATGTTTAACGGAAGTTGGCAAGGAAAATCCTGGTTGTTTTTGACTCACAGGCAAGGAAAATCCTGGTTGTTTTTGACTCACACGCAAGGAAAATCCTGGTGATTGCAAAGATTTTAAGGACCAATTTAATAATAACGCGCTCATTTTTATTTTGAGCAATAACTTGCTAATATCTTAATTATATATATAATGTGCCTCTCCGGTTTATTCTTTGATATTAATTGCTCCTTCTAACATAACATTATATGTATATATAACGAGCCCACCTAATATGTGTATTTCAAGGAAGTGCAAATGGGCTGGGATTTCTTAGAAAATATAAATGGGCCTGATCGACGCGAAATTATTTGTTCACCCAGCCCAGCAAATGGACTGTACATTCTAGAAAACATGGGTTAAATATATGCCACATTTTTGCAGGCTCACATGTGGGCCAATAGGTCGAAGCCTACGCAGGGCGTTGTCAACTTGGTCAACAAATGATTGTGTCATCCACAACCATTGGATTTATATCCAACGACCAGCATGCACCTTCAATCTCTCATCTTCTTCCTCAAGCGTCACCGGGACCGCCTGGTCCGGCCTCCGACGGCTAGCGGCTCTGCTTAGCATGCATCGCTGCGAAGCGCGACCCCACCGCCGGCCAGGCTATCCCTCCACCCCTCGACACCTCCTGTTATTCTCCACAGACTACAGCCCCACGCCGCAATAGAACTAGTTATAACCCTTCTCCTCCTCTCAATCTGCGACTCCACTGCCGCGTTTTCCCATCTCTGAGTCGTTCCCGTCCGGGGCCTCGCCGTCGTCCACCGCCTCGCTGCGTTCGGTGCGGCCTGGTCAAGAAATAAGAGTCACCGGAAGAGGACTTTACGTGGAGAGGCTGACGGCTGGGACCCATGAGGTCCATGGTCGCACGCAAGGAAAGTTCCTTCTTATTAAGCTGAAAAAAAATGTTTCCTCCACCTGACAGCTGGGACCCACCGGCTGTATCTTCGCACGGAAGGAAGTGCCTCCTTGTTTTGCGAAAAAAAATTATTCATCCCGTTGACAGCTGGGACCCGTCAGATTTGGTGACTAACTTGTGGGCCTACTAAGCGGACGTGTACAATCAGTAGTATATTTCGTCTGTTTGCTGCTGCTATTGTTTTCAATGTACAATCAATAGTATATTTCGTCTGTTGGTTGAATAAATGTGTTGTTAGAACGACAAACACAATGTCTTGGAAGTCGTTGCATGGTTCAATCCTTTAGTGCCCCGTACCGTACGTAGCGCATACTATTTATCATACGGAACACTTTTTTTTGAAACTCGGAACACATTTTCCACTTGTTGATAACATGCAACCCACTGATGAAGGCCCAATAGAGAAGCCCATAATTAACTGGAAGGGAGGCTCTCACATGAATCCAGCCCAGGTACATGCTCATGGTCCCCTAAACATAAATAAGTAAATAAATAAATAAAGCTAAATTCTCATGCACCAGTTCTTTGGGAAAATAGCTAGCCCAGTATTTCTTTTTGATGAATACCCAAGCTAGGCCTATTTGTTTTCTCCGAATTACTGGGCTGCAAATCTTTCAAGACGAGCAGGGATGCATTCCGGCCTGGCGTAAGAGTATGGTCAATGTCTGTTAAAAGTAATATCAAAAGGGGTTGAAAATTCCAAAAAAAATATAGCAAATGGGATATAAGTTTCTTTTTTTGTTTTTGTTCTTCACTGATATATCTTATACGTATTTCATAGGATTTAACATGACATATTACTAATTTATTTTTAAATTCTTTTTACTACGGCTATTAATTTTGGGATTAAGAATATTTCGTTCCCTAGCAAAAATTTGTGAATTTTCAAAATTTCCCACATATTTAGTTAATTTTTTGACCCTGGTACTAACCAGAAAATGGCCAGCAATACTAAAAATGGAAAACGGGCTGCAATAAATTCCATATGAATTAGAAAATGAGTAAAAATATGAAAATAATAGCAAATGGGCTGTACACGCCACGGATTTCGAGGCTGACTTGTTTACGAAAGGCTTTGTCAATGAACCCATGATTCTAGCAGCAGTTAGTGTTGGATGTCCATCCAACGGCCGACGTGCTTCTTTAATATCTGATCTTCCTGCTCCAGCCGCCTAAACTAGCACCGGCATGACTGCCTGCTCCCTCCTCTTGTTGCCCGCTGTGATGTCGCGCAGGTTTCCCCGTCCCACCCTACTCCCTCCGCTGGCCTGGCCGCACACAATCAACTGCCTCCTTATTACGTGAAAAAAATGATTCCTCCCACTGACATCTGGGGCGCACCGGTTGGGAGGCTAACCTGTGGGCCTACTAAGTTGACGCGTACGCAGGGCTTGTCAACTTAGTCAACAAATGATTCTAGCAGCAGTAACCGTTGGATTTGAATCGAACGGTCCTGCTGCTTCTTCAATCGCTGCTCTTCTTGCACCAGCCGCCAAACCATCGCCGGGGAGACCGCCTGCTCCTCCCTCCAGTGGTCGGATGTGCTGCCGATGAGGCCTCATCGCCCCCTACTACTCCCACTGCTAGCCAGGCCCTGCGGCGACGACAGCCTCACACCGCAGCCAAACCAGTGAACCCTAGTACTCCTCTCTGCGTGGGCATCCACTGCCGCGTCTTCCACGGCTCCGCGTCGTCCCCTTCCTAGGCCTCGCCGTCGTCCACTGCCTTGGTGCTCTCGGTGCGGCGTGGTCAACGTGGTCAACGACATTCCATCGGAAGAGTACTGTACGTGGAGAGGCTGACAGCTGGGTCCATGGCCACAGCCCAGTTTTTTTGTGATTTGCCAAGTAAGTCGCTTTGTCAGGCTTGTTGGGCTGCAAATCTTTGAAGACTAGGAGGAGAGCTTTCATTCGGCTGGCCGAGAAAATGGCCCATCAGTAATGAGAAATGGGCTATACATTTTTAAAACACATCAAACCGGCAATTAGTTTCAAATATATTTTTTCATTTCGAGATTTGAAATTACATTAATTTTTATGCGTGGAGAATTTGTTGGATTTTATATTGATATACATTTATTTTTAAAATCAGTTTGAATGTGAGTCAAAATTTCAGGATTAAAAACAGTTCGGACTGCACCGAAATATGCAAAATTTTGTATAATTTTTTAACCGTGGCCACAATATGGGCTGTAATGCTAACAAAAAGAATATGGGCTCCAAAAAAACTTAATATTTAGCAAATGGGCTGTAAATCATTAGAAATAATGGCAGATGGGTTGTATGTTGTTTCCCATAGATTTGAGGCTTTCCTAAAAAAAAAGGTTGACGCACAAATAGTGACTGTTGGATGGCCATCCAACGGCCGTCGTGCTTCTTCAATCTCTGCTCTTCCTGCTCCAGCCGCTCAAACAGGCGCCGACGGGACTGCCTGCTCCCTCCTTCCCGCGGCCGACTCTGTTGCCGCGCAGGCCTCACCGCCCCACTGTACTCCCATCGCTGGCCTAGCCATCCCTCTACTCACCCACACCTGCTGTTATTCTCCGGCGACGGCAGACGAACCAGTAAACCCTCGTACAGTCGTACTCCCCTCCGCGTGGGAAACAACTGCCGAGTCTTCCCTGCCTCCGTGTCGTTCCCTTCCTAGGCCTCGCCGTCATCCACCGCCCTGGTGCTCTCGGCGCGGCCTGGTCAACGTGGTCAATGACCGACATGCATCTGAAGTGGACTTTAGGTGGAGAGGCCGACAGCTGGGTCCATGGCCGCACGCAAGGAAATGCCTCCTTATTACACGCAAAATAATGATTCCTCCACCTGACATCTGGGACCCACAGAAAGGGCCTCTGTATTTTGCGAAAAAACGTTACCGCCACTGACAGCTCAGACCCACCAGCTATATCTTGGCATGCAAGGAAGTGCCTCCTTATTACGCACAAAAAAATGAATACTCCCCCTGTTAGCTGGGACCCAGTATAGTGGCGGGCTGACTTGTGGGCCTACTAAGTTGGAGGGGACGGAGGGCTTTGTCAACTTAGTCAATATGCACGATTCTAGCTCCAGTGACCGTACGATGTCCATCCAACGGCCGTCATGCTTCTTCAACCTCTGGTCTTCTTGCTCCAGCCACCCAAACCAGCTCCGGTCGTGCCTCGTGCTCCTGCCTCCCGTGGCCGGCTGCGATGCGGCGGAGGCCTCACCGCCCCCTACTACTCCCACTGCTGGCCAGGCCATCCCTCTACTCACCCACACCCCCTGTTACTCTGCGGCGACGGCAGCCTCACACCGCAGCGAACCAGTGCCCTCGTACTCCTCTACGCGTGGGCATCCACTGCCGCATCTTCCCGGCTCCGCGTCGTCCCCTTCCTAGGCCTCGCCGTCGTCCACTGCCCTAGTGCTCTCAGCGCGGTGTGGTCAACGTGGTCAAGGAACAACTTCCATCGGATGTGGACTGTACGTGGAGAGGCTGACAGCTGGGTCCACGGCCGCAGCAAGGAAGTGTCTCCTTATTACGTGTAAAATAATTAATCCTCCACCTGACAGCGGGGACCCACCGGACGAGCCACCGTATTTCGCCCCCCTGACTGCTGGGACCCACCAGCTACATCTTCGCAGGCAAGGAAGTGCCTGACAGTCGGGACCCACCTAGTCGAAGCGTACGTAGCGTTGACATTCTGGTCGCGAACGTGTACGTACATACTGGTCGATGTAGAGGCGCGCACGTGTCGTAGTAGAGGCGCGCACATGTCGTAGTAGAGGCACGCACGTAGCATGTACACGTACGTACAGCGGCCAGGGTGCAAGAAAGAAAATACGGCCACGTATGTGTACATACGGGCGGGGTCTCGAACGCCTACTCGCGCATACATATGGCAAGGGCTCGTGTACATGGCTGGGTCAGAATGGAGAAACATCGTCATCGTCGTGTTCAGGGGTCGGAAAGGAATGCGTGGTCGTGTTCATCGGGAGGGCATGGATGGAAGAGGCGATGGAAACGAGGCCTGGCGTACCGCACAACGGAGGAAACGGACCTCCTATGGTCGAAACAGGGGTCCTGTTGATCGGGAGGGGTGTGGCGTACCGCAAAACAGAGGAAACGCACCTCCTACGGTCGAAACGGGGGTCCTGTTGATCGGGAGGGGTGTGGCGTACCACAAAACGCAGGAAACGGACCTCCTACGGTCGAAACGGGGGTCCTGTTGATCGGGAGGGGTGTGGCGTACCGCAAAACGGAGGAAACGGACCTCCAACGGTCGAAACGGGGGTCCTGTTGATCGGGAGGGGTGTGGCGTACCGCAAAACGGAGGAAACGGACTTGTGTTGGAGTGCTACGGTCGAAACGGGGGTCCTGTTCATCGGGAGGGGTGTGGCGTACCGCAAAACGGGACTCCACGGGATACTGTTCATCTCCACCGTCGACCCCCTCCAGCCTCCACGAGCTACTGTTCATCCATCGTTGACCTCCTCCAGCCTCCACGGACTCCTGTTCATCCAGCCTCCACCGCGCGCTACTCCACCGGCTACTGTTCAACCACCCCTCCACCGTCTACTATTCATCCAGCCCTCCACACCACGGGGTCCTGTTCAACCACCCCTCCACGGGCACCCCTCCATCGTCTACTGTTCATCCTACCCTCCACACCACGGGGTCCCGTTCATCCACCCCTCCACGGGCACCCCTCCACCGTCTACTGTTCATCCAGCCCTCCACCACACCACGGGGTCCTGTTCATCCAGAGGCAACGCCACCGCTCACAGTTCATCCAACCCCCCCCTCCGGAACGCTCACTGTTCATCCCATCGATCGGCTTTAGTTACCAGCAGTATCCAAGGAATCGCTCGATCGGGTTCAGTTAACAGCCATCGATCGATCGCTCGGGTTCGGTAACGCGTAGCCTGAAGTGCAATCGCTCGGGTTCAGTTAGAGCCCAACGCCTCGCCCAGGTTCAGTTAGAGCCAACGCCTCACACACACGCGCGTACGTGTACGAGAGAAACGCGCATCGCTCGGCCCCCGACCTCCCACCGTAACCGGGAACTCCCCGAAATTTTCCTCCCCCTCGCTTCTACCACGGTTTTTTCCGTCATGGACGGCCCAAAGAATGTCATGCAGCTGCGTCTCCGGCCCGCCCAGGACAAAAAGCCCATTTTCTGTCATGATTTTTTTTCATAGAAGTAGGAGCCCACCACATCTATGATGATACCAGGTTTTGTCACAATTATCATCATAGAAGTTTCATATGTATGATAGAAAAAAAATTCTTTCGGCCCAAAATGTCACGGATGTGTCTTTTTTTTTAGTGAGATATCTCAAAGATTCGTGTTTCCACTCTGCATTCGTTCAAGATCTTTCGAGGATGTTCTCTCATTCAAGTCTTTTAATTCAACCGGTGCAATCTATCTTCCAAGCGACCTTTTCAATGGTGTTTCTTTGAGTGGGCCCTAACCCACAGGTCTATTCCCAGGATCTTACCTGACTCATCTTATTTTCCCGGAGCTATTCTCAAAAATTCTTTTCTAAAGTTTGACGTAAGAATGATTTACCATCAGTCAAATGTCTTTCTCCAACATCTTTCAAATTCTTTTCATCGTTGGCTCAATCTCTTCTCTTTTGATTCTTCCAGAGTGCCTCTACAATTATTGGTGGTGTTTCTCGTCGTCATTCTTAGATTTTGAAGACCGAAGAAGAGTTTTACCTCCATATCTTATCCGTTCTCTCAGAAATTCGTGATTCTAGCTTGATGCCATCCTCTCATAATTGTATTTGATTGTGACAATTCTTTTCACCTATCCGGAGCAATTCATGAGTCTTTTCAGTTTGATTGTCCGAAGGCCATCATCTCAGAATTATTGTTTCTAGCTTTCAGCTCTCCTTCTCTAAATCTTACCGGTGCATCATTCAATATTCTATAATCAGCTCGTGATCTCTTCATTTCAGTTGTATCCAAATCCCCTCAAGTATCCTCATTCGTTCTCTAATTCTTACCGGTGATTCATCCCTTTTACTTCGTTCTTTTCCAATTCATACGGTGGTTCGTTCAAGAGTTATATTCTTGGGTTATCATATCAATTCATTCGTTGTTTCTATTTTACTGGTGGTTCATTGAAGACCTTCCCAAGTTGGCGAGATATCTATCTTAATCCTTTCTATGAGAATAAGTAGTATGAAAAATCCATTATTTCTCATCAATTTAAATTGGTGAAGGACAAGCATAACATAAATCTTATTCTTCTTCATCCAAGTGATTAATTTCTTATTACGGAGGTTCATCAAAACTCTTGATTTCATTTGCTCATCTTTCTTCTCCGAAGATCCAAGCTTTTCCGCATTATCTCGTCGCGAAGCTCCCTCTAAATCTTTACAAGGTTTCACCTTGAGTTTTTAACTTCTCCTTCTTTTCGTTATCCTTTTGTTTACCGGAGTTCTTCATGGAGGTTCTACATGTTTGTTCATCAAGGACGTAATTCCTTCTCGAGGTGTTCATTGAGATTCTTTTCAGAGGAGCTCAAGCATTCTTTATCTTGCAATCCGGAGTGCAATTCTTTCTTCCGTATCATTAGAGGTGGTATTGAACCGAGACTTGTCATGCGGCCTTGGTTTACTATCGGTAGACCGCCTGTCAAGTTTCGTATCATTTGGACTTTGTTTGATACTCCAACGGTTAACCGAGGGACCGAAAAAGCCTCATGTGTGTTGAAGCCCAACACCCCTCCAAAGTGACCCAAAACCCACCTAAACCCCCTCCATCATCTCGGTCGTTCGATCATGATCGCGTGGCCAAAAACCGCACCTCATTTGGACTCTCCTAGCTCCCTCTACCTGTAAATATGTGCTCTCCTCCGAAATTCTCGCGCAGATGAAACCCTAACTTCATCCTTCTCGCGCCGCTGGACGAAATCCCCACCGCGCCCGGACATGTCCAGCCGCCGCCCCAACGAATCTCGCGCTGCCACCTCATCCCGCCGCCCTCTCTCTCCTCCAGCCCCGCTGCGGCCCGCCCGGGCCCGGGGCAGGCCCGCCCGATCCCATCGGGGCCCGGGGCTGCACTCGCACGCCCGCGCCGCGCTAGATCCCCGCGCCGCCCGCCCGGTGCTTCGCCGCTGCCGCTAGGTGCTCCGCCGCCCCGCGGGCCCGAAGCCGCTCTGCCGCCGCGTGCATCGTCTCCTCGCCGCCCGGTCGCCGCTTCGCCTTCCCCGTCGTACATCGCCGGTGACCAGCTCCTGCTCGCGCCACGTGAGTCGAGCCGCCGTCACCGGAGTGCTTCCCCACCGGAGTCCCGCACCTCGCCGGCTCTGCCCGTCTCGCCATCGCCCGGATCCGGCTCCGGCCGACCGGGTCTGGCCAGATCAGTCGCCCCCTACATCGTTCCCGTCGCCGGCGGCCCTCTCCAGCGCAGCGCCGCCGCCGCCTCGCCTCTTGCTCGAGCTCTCGCTCGGGGAGACGACGAGCATGGGCACGCACCCCGCTGCAGGCCCAGCAGCGCAAAGGCCGGCCCAGCTTCTCCGCCCCCTCGGTCCGCTTCGATCCGGCCCAAGGGCCCTAGGTGAGCACCGTTCGTCTATACCCCGCCTGTGCGACGTTTAGATATCTAGCGCTCGCATGTTTTTTTCCTGAAATCTTCTAAGTCCCCAGTATTTTTATGCATCTTCATCGCATCATAACTTCATCACCGTTGCTCCGATTCGTGCGTGTAGCATATCGAAATGTTCGTCTCGACGAGTACATTATTTCATCTCACTGCATAATTTTCATTTGAGCTCATATTGATGCCCGAAATGCTGTTGGAAGAGGGCTATGTGATGATTATTTCAGATCTGTTTCAGCAAATGCACTTTTGTCATTTTTGCCATGATTAATGTGTGCATGCTATGATCCTGAGCTCTACATGTGTTTTGTAATATGCCATACCATCTTTACAGGGGTGTATCCAATGTATTTTTGTGATCTTTGTGGTGACTACCACAAGCATGCAAAGTAGCTTACTCAATGATGCTGATTTCAGGGATAGAAATATTCCAAGTCCTTGCCCTGTCATTATTTTTATGCCATATGTTCATGTTGATTCCTAGTGATGCGTGCATCTTTTGAGCATGATCAGTAAGGATGTTTTGTAGATAATGTTGTGCTCTATCCATCCATATCTTTGTTTGCAATTATGGAGCACCCTAGCTTGAGTCAATCGAGCTCTACTTTTGCTATAAAATGTTCCTGGCAGATTGTTAACATGTTTAGTAATTTTGCCAAGCTTGTTGTTGTTGATCCGTGCATGATATGTTGTTGTTCTTGCCATGTCTAGCTTCTATGCCATGTCTATTTGCTGGGTGTATGCTTAGTTTTTCATGCAATGCCTCGTGGTGAGTGCATCGAGCTCGTAAACATGCCTACTTGTTAATCTGTTTTGCCATGCTCCAGTTTTTCACAAAGTCTGAATCTGTTTATGTTTTTGCTATGTTCACGTGCTTGCAATTGTATTTTTCTGATCCCTTTTGGCTCATGGTCACTAAGGGACTTTTGTTATATGCTTTGAGTAGCTTCATGCCATCCCTTGATTTGCCATGATATGTTCCTGTAGCATGTAGTTATCGTGCTCTAAACATTGCTTCCTGATGATAAATTCCTGACATGCTGTTAATTTCACTAAGTCTAAAACCTGTTATCTTTTGCACTTTTGCCATGCTTGTTTGAGCCTTCTATTGAGTGAATTAGCCGTAGCTCAGTGTTCATCTTTTGTCAAGCATCATGAGCGGATCCCTGCCATGTATTTTGTTGTCATGTTTGAGTGCAGTAGCTTATTTATCTTGATGCATTTAGATGGTCTCGTGCTGATTATCGCAGACCGGTGCCATATTTGTTTTGCTTGCCATTTCCAAACCGTGCATCCGATTCCGGTGTTCTTTATATCGATTTCAACCTAAATCAAGTCCTCTTTCTTGTGGCACTCTCGGTTTTCCAAGTTGAGGCCAGGTTCAATCATTCATTTTCAAATCATGCATATGCATCACATACCGCATCCCGCATATCATGCCATGTTCATGTGTTGGTTGTTTACTATGTTGTGTGCTTCTTTCCGGTGTTGCTTCTTCGGGTTGGTTCTGATAACATCGCGATTCTGAGGAACCATTCGTCTACGTCCATTTGTCTTCTTCATGGACTTGTTCTACTTCCTTGCGGGATTTCAGGCAAGATGATCATACCCTCGAAATCACTTCTATTTTTGCTTGCTAGTTGCTCGCTCTTTTGCTATGCCTATGTTGCGATACCTAGCACTTGCTTATCATGCCTCCCATATTGTTGAGCCAAGCCTCTAACCCACCTTGTCCTAGCAAACCATTGTTTGGCTATGTTACCGCTTTGCTCAGCCCCTCTTATAGCGTTGTTAGTTGTAGGTGAAGATTGGAGTTTGTTCCATGTTGGAACATGGATATTTTGTTGGGATATCACAATATCTCTTATTTAATTAATGCATCTATATATTTGGTAAAGGGTGGAAGGCTCGGCCTTATGCCTGGTGTTTTGTTCCACTCTTGCCGCCCTAGTTTCCGTCATATCGGTGTTATGTTCTCGGATTTTGCGTTCCTTACATGGTTGGGTTATAATGGGAACCCCTTGACAGTTCGCTTTGAATAAAACTCCTCCAGCAGGGCCCAACCTTGGTTTTACCATTTGCACTAACAACCTAGCCTTTTCCCTTGGGTTTCACGGACTCAAGGGTCATCTTTATTTTAACCCCCCCTCCCTCCCCGGGCCAGTGCCTGTCTAAGTGTTGGTCCGAAATGGGCAGCATGCGAGGCCACCTCGGGGAAACTTGAGGGTTGGTTTTACTCGTAGCTTGACCTATCCGGTGTTGCCCTGAGAACGAGATATGTGCAGCTCCCATCAGGATGTCGGCGCATCGGGAAGCTTTGCTGGACTTGTGTTACCATTGTCGTGGATGTCTTGTAATTGGGATGCCGAGTCTGATCGGATTGTCTTGGGAGAAGGAATATCCTTCATTGACCGTGAGAGCTTGTGATGGGCTAAGTAGGGACACCCCTGCAGGGATTTGAACTTTCGAAAGCCGTGCCCGCGGTTATGGGAAGATGGGAATTTGTTAATGTCCGGTTGTAGAAAACCTGAAACTTAACTTAATTAAAATGCATCAACCGCGTGTGTTACCGTGATGGTCTCTTCTCGGCGGAGTCCAGGAAGTGAACACAGTGTTGGAGTAATGCTTGACGTAGGTTGTTCTAGGATCACTTCTTGATTATAGTTGTTCAACCGTGCTTTTGTCTTCTCTTCTCGCTCTCATTTGCGTATGTTAGCCACCAAATATGCTAGTCGCTTGCTGCAGCTCCACCTCATACATTTTACCTACCCATAAGCTTAAATAGTCTTGATCGCGAGGGTGTGAGATTGCTAAGTCCCCGTGACTCACAGATACTTCCAAAACTAGTTTGCAGGTGCCGACGTTACCGAGCAGGTGACGCAACCAAGCTCAAGGATGAGCTCGATGAAGATCTTGTCCTTTGTGTTGTTTCGTTCTAGTTGATCAGTAGTGGAGCCCAGTTGGGGTCGATCGGGGATCTGTGTAGCATTTGGGGTAGTCTTCTTTTATTTTGGTTCCGTAGTCGGATCTTGATTGTATCTGGATGATGTAATGTTATATACATGTAATTGTGTGAAGTGGCGATTATAAGCCAACTATGTATCTTTTTCCCTTATGTATTACATGGGTTATGTGAAGATTACCTCACTTGCGACATTGCTTACAATGTGGTTATGCCTCTAAGTCGTGTTTCGACACATGGGAGATATAGCCGCATCGTGGGCGTTACAATCGCTTAGCCATTGTCAGGCACCACCATCGCGAGGTCATCATCAGACAGAATAGGTTGACACTCATCATCCCCACTCTGCTCCTCTTCTTCCCCACTCCATTTCGGATCATCCTCCCTGCAACTTTTGCTATAGCCAGACGCGTTGCTGCTTTTGTTGTAGCCAGAGTCGCTGTCGCTGCTCCGATTGCCTGACCAAATGCGACAAAGTTTTTTTAACAATCAGTGTGAGACAAAGCCAAATGGAAAGGAAGAAGAGGCAGAGCGTAATGGCATCATCATCGTCCTGGTAGCGCATGAGGCACATAGTCTTGTTGAACACCTTCACGGTGAGCATGGCGTCGCCATCGTACCGGAAGACAAGGAAGTACCCGTGCCCCAGGTCATAGGCACGGATGAACTGCTCCCAGCCACGACACAGGTACATGTGGTCATTTCTGATCACCACCTCCATGTCCCAAAGCCTGTGAAGCCCGCTGCCGGCCTGTCGCAGCTTCACATTCTTTGGCCGATGGCCATCCAGCATCTCCATAAAAGTATCAGGCAGCCTCCGCAATGTGGGTTAAGGAGTGATGTAGCAAACAACAGAGTTATGATAAAGAGATGGGTGAAGGGGAGATCTCTCCTTTTATATACCTGCCTCTTGGAGGAATTCTCAAGTATGATCGTGAAGAACTCGAAACCTTCCAACTCGTACTCCGGTGTGGCAGAGCGTAGCCTGCGTTGGCGGCCTCCCCCCATCTCTAATAATCAACAACATCAACAACACTTAATTAATTTCATAGGTTAGTTGGCAATGGAAATTGGCACCATTCAAAACTAGGGATTTTTTAGACATGAAAGAAAACTGAAAATGTCAAAAAAAAACATAGCATAGTAATCTAAAAACACAACCAGAATTAATTAAGTGTTCTAAAATCAATAAAAGCACAACCAAAATAAAAATGGCATATGGCAACGAATCCATTAAAGCAGTTGTGTAAAAAAATCAATAAAAGCACAACCAAAATAACAAGCCAAAACTCCTAATACGTACAGAATGCACAAGTTGTTCTGAAATTTTGCACTCATTAGCAACCACTTCAGATAACACAAAGTAGCACCATTTATATCCAATCAAAGAAAGGCCTCAACAATGTTTCCAAATCAGTGGGTTTTCGGACCACCAGAACAAAACTTAACATAAAACAACAACTTATAAGAAATAACCCTACCATCTAAAAACCTAAAAATGATAGGATCCTAAAAACGCCTTTGGCTTCCACTCCAGGAGTCTGATTGGTGAAGACTAAAAAACGTCGAGTTAGGTTAGCGTCAACTTTGGCGCAATGGATACAAATGGAAATGCCAAAGCCTATCGTTGTTCCTACTTGCAGACCAGACATTAAAGTGATAGGGTGTGAGTTCCTCATGACTGGCACCTCTCGGACAGTGAGTGAGTTTGTGCTCAGTGCTCACGCAGGGGCGCGGCTAGGAGTATATGATGCAGCAGGCCATTAGCATCAAATGCCTAGACCATGATTCTTGTAGTTCTATTATCCCAGGGTGTCGACGCATCAGGCTAACGGGCAGGGCCTAGTTCAGGTTTCCCAATCTGCAACAATCGAGAGTGCTTGACTTCTTCCGAAAGAATTCCCAGTTATAAAGAGTAGTGCCAGAGTGAACTGATTACGATTTCTCAAGGACAATAGAGCTAGTTGTCGCACTTGTACACACCACATGACTATAGAAATCGGAAACAATTACTGGAAATAAAATCAAGGATAACACATTCAGTGCGGACTGTTAAAATTGTTGCCCAAATGGAGCTAGAAAAACCATCTATGGTGAACATTCTGTTGGACTCCAAACATTTGAAGGTGCTCAGAATCATTTTCAAAAACTTCCTAGAAAATCAAGTATAGATCATCCATGAACAGAATGTTAAATTTGCAAGACATGCATTTTTTTTCTTGTACACACTTGAATACACTGTGCTCCAAATACTGGAAGTACTAAAACAAATCTGCATCAGTTCTTGAAAATACAACATCATTGCACAACAATTTACTTGAATAGTTTCTTCACTCATGGGTTTCAGCATCATTGCACAACATCATTGAACCTAAACCTAAACCTAAACAGAGAGAGAAGAGGGAGGCAAGAGGGGGGGGGGGCGCACCTCGATGTGGGGGGCGGCGGGGGGGGGGGGAGGGGCCGGGACGAGGGGTCGACGGTGACGGCATCGGGGTCTGGTGCGGCGTCGGAGGGGCCGGAGCTCGAGGGGACGGTGGTCAATGACAGGACTCGGGCGACAAGGCAGAGGCGACGGCGTCGGAGAGGCGAGGCAGAGGGGCGAAGGAGGGCGAGGAGGCGATGAGCGAGGCGAGGAGGAGGCGGTGACGGGGCGGGGCGGAGCTCGGGCCGGCGGCGGGGGCGGGGGATCGGTTGTCGGGGCGCGGCGGGTGCGGGGAGGATCGGGGTGGGGCGGCGGCGTGGGTGGGAGGAGGGGCAAGGCGAGAGGAGGCGGCGAGGTGGGGATCGGGGTGGGGCGGCGCGGGGGGAAGGAGGGGCGAGGAGAAGAGGAGGCGGTGACGGGGCGGGTGGAGCTCGGGGCGGCGGGCTGGGGATCGGGGCGGCGGCTAGGGGTCGGGGCGGCGGGGGTGGGGGTCGGGGGGTCGGGGTGGCTGCGGGGGCGGGGGTCGGGGTGGGGCCGGCCGAGCGGGTGAGGTGAGGGCTGGGAGAGAGAGGGGAGCGTGAGGTGAGGTGGGGCCGGGGGGAAACGGCCGTTAAAACAGCCAGTTTCTTTGCCGTTCGCTGGCTAACGGCAAAGAAGCTTTGTCATCCACTAGCAGACGGCAAAGAAACTGGCCGTTAGGTCATTCTCACAGTCCACCACCCACCATCTTTGCCGTCTGTTAGCAGACAGCAAAGTCACTATGTTGTTTGCTAGCAGACAACAAAGAGAAGGTTGACGGCAAACACCTTCGTTGCCGTCTGCTCATTCTTTGCCATCAGCTATATTTAAGCTAATGGCAAAGAACTTCTTTGCCGTCAGCTAGCCGACGGCAAAGAGCTGGTTGACGGCAAAGATCCTGATTCCAGTAGTGTTAAGGTAAACCTCCTTTACTTGATGACACTACCGATTTTTCTTTGTGGAGAGTTGCTATGCAGGATCATCTTCGATATGGAAATGATGAGATGTTGGAGATCTTGGAGTACGGCTACCAAGCTATTGGCCCGAAGAATCTTACTCCAAGAGAGGTATATGACAAAAATCTCAACGATACAGCAACCATGTGCATAAGAAGAGGTATGACTGACAAGCAAAGGAGACCATATATACATATCACAAGTGCCAAGGAATTATGCGATAGCATTGTGAGGACCAAGACCGGTACCTCCACTCTCCGGCTTGATCAATATGAAATTGTCAAGGGTCAATTGCGAAACTTTTGTATGCGGAAAGGTGAATCTCCCAGGCAACTCCTTGAGCGTCTCATGACTCTCACAGCTGACATCGAGTCATGTGAGTGTGACAAGACACAAGATGGATTCAACTTGACTAAGCGATTTCTCATGGACTAGTTACTCCAGGATCTTGCTTCGTATCATCACAAAATGGTGTGGGACATAAGACAACAGCATGGATTCAAGGAAATGACTCCGGATGACATCATATCCTCTCTCCAACTATTTGAAGAGTCAAAGGCAAATGCTACAAAACATCTTGCCATGCATGGTACCTCAACATCAAAAATCAATCTTGCTTTGAAGACCAAGCATGTATATGAAGAAGAGCAAAGTGAGGAAGAAGATGATGATGAGGATGAATACGGTGATGAGATTGACTCCGATGAGTAGGGGTGGGCACACTCACACCGTAAACCGAAAACTGAACCGAACCAAACCAACTTAACCGATTTATGTGTTTATTTGGTGTATGGTTTTTTGGTTCGGTGGCAATTTCGTTTTCTATTCGGTGTTTGGTGCAACTTCGGTTTCCAGCAGTCACAATCCGAAATCACCGAAGAAACCGTTGTTTTTTATGATGGCCGTACGCCAGTACCCATGTGATTCTGGATGTGTCATGCGGCTGCTGAGAGCAGCCCATTTGTCCTTCGGCCCAGCAGCCTCTGATTTGCCTAATGTATATATACATAACCTGAATTCTAAAAAGTGCATACACACTAATTAGCGAAACTGAGCGGCCGGACTCTCACACATGCATGCATGCAGTGTTGTGGTCTAAAATTTTGTCTTTATGCATGACGTGGCGGATAGTAATGACATATCCACGTGAGCAAGAGATTCCTTGTCTGATGGGTGTGCATGTGCACTTATTTTGGGTTTTCAAATTTTTGAAAAGTCATATCTTTCAAACTGTGAATCCAAATTCAGATCCGTCTTCACCGCTGGATTCCTCGCGGCGAAATCTTTGAAACTAGATCCCCCATGAGTATGTTTTGACGAAAAAAAATTGATGCCAACCTTGGTGCTATATCGTGCAATTTTAGTACTGCATTATGCAACTTTAGTACTGAATGATGCAACTTTTTATAAACTTAGTTTTTGTAGCTGCATGATCCAATTTTCTATGAGATTGCCACCTACCAACCATGAGAACGTAATGTGCAACTAGTCTACTGCCCCCGCCAACAACCTAGTAGTCGATGTGCAACTCTCATCCTTACTCGTGGATGTGTAGTTTTTCATGCTTTTGCACACCCTGCCCACCCCCCTACCAGTGCTATGTGCAACTTAGTCTGTTGTTCACGCCAACAGCTTATTAGTCGATGTGCAACTCCTTCCCCTCCCTTGTTGTGGATATGTAGTTTCAGTTGGCGGAGGCAATACACGGAGTTGCACAAGTCCGCCAGGCAGTTGGCCGGGCCAACATACGAAGTTGCACATCTCACAGGAAGGATAGTTTGATGATGAAAACTCCACATTCATGAGGATAGTGAAAATTTGCATATAGACAAGACGCTAAAGTTGTATGTCTCACTAGCAGGGGTGGTTTGCCCTAGGTGCTAGAACGAAAACTGCACATCCATGGGATACAAGAAAAAGTTGCACATTACTGTTAGACAGTTGGCCGTGGCAGTATCCTAAATTGCACATCCACTGATAGATAGTTGGCTGATGCAGCAAACAGTGAAAACACTCAAACGCGGTTGTGCGGGGTGCACGCGCGGCGACTACCAGGCATGGAGTTGGCCAGGGTACCGCGGTAGCTGACCAAATTGCATATTTCACTATTAGAGAGTAGTTGGGGTGGTGCCACTAATGAAAACTGCATGGCCTAGACAACAAATGAAGTTACACATCTCACTAGAAGGAGGCGATTTGGGGGTGGAGGTATCATAGAGGAAAACTGCACGTGTACGGTGTACGAGAAAAGTTGCACATCCCTCTCAGGTAGTTGCACATCGACGGCTAGTCAGTTGCACAAAACGGGATCAAAATTGAACAAAAAATATTTCGTCGAAACATACTCATATTAGATGTAGTTTCGAAGAGCACGCCGCGAGAGTTCGAACAGTGAAAATGGATCTTAATTTCGACGTGCGGTTTAAAAATTATGGCTTTTCATAAATTTAGAAATTTGAATTAGTGCGTTCACATGGATGGTTTTATAATTCATTTTTCTTTTTTTCTGTTTATGTGGTTCTTTTTCTAATATGAAATGAAATTTTGTTATATAGAAGTACTAATTAGGAGACCAAATTAGATTAGAGGATAAAAAAAAAATAGGCCGGCCGCTCCGAACAGCCAGGGAGCAGCCAGCCGCTGCGTAGACCTGTCCTATACATAATCACCCGACGTTCACATGTACGCCAAACCATAGTCATCGCCCATCTCTCCATGCCTTCGTCAGGCGGCGCCCTCTCCTCTCCAACCCTAGACGCCCGATCAGCTACTCATCGTTTCCTATGAGTCGGCGTTCGGCAGTCAGCAAAAAATCCTTTGGTTATGGCGGACGTAAGCCATCCGCTAGCTTCTTCAAGTTCGATTCTAATCTCTGAAATCTCAGTACTAGTAGCTAGTACACTACGGACGTAACTCCATGCAAGTGATTAGTTTGATCTACTACTACTACTAGGAATATTTTAATATTATTTTGCATGAAACGACGGTTGCCATGAGCTAGTGTATCACGAAGTACTTATACGATTTCTATCCATGGATCTTCTTGTGTACATGTGCAGTGTGCGTGCGTAACGGAACAAATTATTTATTAGTCTATGGTGATTGTTTTTATGCAGTTGCTACTGAGGTGTGCTAATAAATTTATTGTACAAAATCCTCAGATGTTTGTTTCCGGCAAGGTTGCCGTACGAAGCCATGGAAGTAGTACTGCAGATTTGAGAGATTGAAGCCATGTTCCTATGATGAAGTGCTGCTACATAATTGAGACTATTTGATATATTTTCGTACGTGGGACTTTATTCACTATCCATTTATACATATACATATCAAAGTTGTGGCTTTCATTGCAGCCAATAATGTGACATTTTGACTATCATATATTCATATTTTCTGTTAAGGTTGCTAGCTCTTGTGATTATTATTTGTATTTTGTCAATGAAAATAGCTGATCTGTGAATGCACTTCGGTTTTCAGGTTAACCAAATAAACCGAACCGATATATTTTGGTTAATATGGTTCGGTTCCAAATTTTTGTGTGTTTATTTCGGTTGTCATTTCTCTAAAACCGAAATTATAGAAAACTGACTAAAACGAATCGTAATAACCATATTAACCGAACGCCCAGCCCTACCAATGAGAGCCCTTCATATGAAGACATTGCCCTCTTTGTCAAGAAGTTTAGCACGGGAAAATTCAAGGGAAGATTCCAGAAGAAGAAACTGAGAAAATGTTACAACTGTGAAGAAGCCAACCACTGCTCCAATGATTGCCATATGAGAAGAGGGAAGATAAACCAGGTTTCCCAAGACCTTTCCCAAGAAGAAGTTGCCAAACCCTTTGAACTCAAAACTCAAGAAGAGATATGGGAAAGCAATGGTTGCTCACGAAGAATCCGATTCGGATGATGTTAGTGGTGTTGCCGGAGTTGCTCAAGATTCTCAAAACACCTTGAGGCTAGTCAACAAGAGTGGTGCTGTTGTCACCTACAACTATATGAAAGACTGCAGGGGCAACACTCACAAGTGCCTAATGGCAAAGGCCGTGGTAGAAGATGGAGAGGACCAAAACTCTCCTCACAAGGTCAAGGTAACTGACGTGTCAAAACCGGTGGATCTCGGGTAGGGGGTCCCGAACTGTGCATCTAAGGTCGATGGTAACAGGAGACAGGGGACACGATGTTTACCCAGGTTCGGGCACTCTCTATGGAGGTAATACCGTACTTCCTGCTTGATTGATCTTGATGAATATGAGTATTACAAGAGTTGATCTACCACGAGATCGAGATGGCTAAACCCTAAAAGCCTAGCTTGTATGACTATGGTAATGATTGTCCCCCCTCCGGACTAAGTCCTCCGGTTTATATAGACACCGAGAGGATCAGGTTACACAAGGTCGGTTACAAAGAAAGGAATCTACTTATTGGATCGCCAAGCTTGCCTTCCACGCCAAGGAGAGTCCCGTCCGGACACGGGTGCAGTCTTCGGTCTTCGTATCTTCACAGCCCATCAGTCCGGCCCATGATTAACATGTCGGACGCCCGAGGACCCCTTAGTCCAGGACTCCCTCAGTAGGCCCGAACAAGTATTCAATGATGAGGTCTTCGGCGCATAGATTATCTTCGGCATTGCAAGGAGGGTTCCTCCACCAATGACTTCCAAGTAGTGTGTTCGGCCTTCCATTTTATGTTGTACCCCTCGGCTTCTGTGTATCAACAACTTCAGTTTCCACGTGTCGAGCGAATGCGAAAGGTCAGGGTATTTTTGCACATAACACCCCAGCCACGCGAGGGACAACGTCTATTTAACGAGATTGGATCCCAGATCCATTTAACATCTCATGGAGAAAATCCTCAAAGGTTGCTAGGAAAGAACACTCCAACATGTCTAGCGTTCCCAGCTCCTCCTCCCATCCCTGCGGCCCAGAAAGAGGCGAATGGGAGAAGTGCACCGTATCCCATCGTCAGCTGGTGGAGCTGCAAACGCAAGGGTTTCTCCCCCTTGCGGATCTAGTCCCTGTTCGAGGAGGGTTAGCATCCTTCAACGGCAAAACCCAGGCGGAGGATTTCCCCAATCCATCCGTGGGGGAATGAGTATGTTTCGTCCCCTATCTGCTAAGGGGCGTGGGGTTTCCAGTTAATCCATTCCTCCGAGGGCTTCTGGAGTATTATGGCCTCCAGCTACACAACTTTACTCCAGCCTCCATCCTGCACATTGCTTTATGCGAACTATTCCTGGGTTGTGAGGCCCATTTCGAACTATGGAGAAGGTTATTCTTCCTTGTCCCGCGTAACCACGAGGGATCAATATTTGAAGTGGGCGGAGCCGAAATATGGCGCATTGCCGAGACTAGATACCTATCCGGCACACCGAAGAAGGCTTCTGAAGAGTGGACTTCTGAGTGGTTCTACATCGAGGATGTCGTACTTCCAGACCCAGTCTGGAGGGGTCTTCCTGAGTTCACAAGTGCTCCTTTAAAGAAACGCTGCAGCTGGCGTCCTCGGAGCCTCGAGGAAGAAGATAGTGCGGAGGTTCGCCAACTCCCGAGCAAGATAAGGATGCTCGCCTAGTCCGGATACACGATAGTTGAAGTAATGGCGACCTCCATAGTGCGGGGGGTCTAGCCACACCAATACAGAGGACTTCCCATGTGGCACTATAATGGGAAAGATGACGCCTCCCGCTGCAGCAGGAAAGGTCCCGACACCCCTACCGCCCTGGCCAAAATATTGGTTGAACTGTTCAAAGGGGAGGAAGAGGAGTTCTTGCGCATCAAGCATAGGGAAGGATACTCGATGTATAGTCCTCCTAGATGGGTAAGCTCCCAACTCCTCTGCTCTACTCATTCTACTCGCTGAGCTATGTTCAACGAACATTAACCCATCCATTTATAATAGCACTGGCGAAAGACTTCCGAGGGGCTTTACAGCCCTGCCCCGCAGCCCGAGGGCCACAATCGGGACCTTGACCCCGGATCCGAAGAGGATCCGGATATATTTGTGGTGCTCGAGAATGGGGTGTTTTACCAAACGAGCTATGACGGCACAGAAGTGGCCATCATCGCTGATTATCCCGGTCTTCTCCCCGCTTCACACATAAGTAATCCGAAGATATTTCATCCGAAAGAGTTTTCTCATACCGCCTCACCAACCGCACTGTCCTGTGCTCGAAAGGGGAGGCGTTCGGCACGCCATGCTGCCCCAGGGGTATCTCCGAAGAGAGTGACCCCCATGCCTCGCAAGCCTTCGAATAGGAAGGCAAACGAAGATACGGCCGAGCCTTCATCAAAGAGGTATGGATTTGCAAATATGCACCTTGGCAGTCACATCCAACTGTGACCTTTCTGTTTATCCTGTATCAGGAAAAAAAGTGTGCCGAACTATATCCGGGGGTCCGGCCGGTCATACTTCCCACAGCCAGGATCCAGATCCTGCCGTAAAGATGGGGGCTAATACGGGGGTAACACCGGACTGTCCTCCAGCCAAGGATTCAGATGATGTATCCGTCACTAACTTGGAAGTGGAGAGTGATACGTCTCCAACGTATCTACTTTTCCAAACACTTTTGCCCTTGTTTTGGACTCTAACTTGCATGATTTAAATGGAATTAACCCGGACTGACGCTGTTTCCAGCAGAATTACCATGGTGTTATTTATGTGCAGGAGCAAACGTTCTCGGAATGACCTGAAACTTCATGGAGACACTTTTCAGAAAATAAGAAAAATACCTGCCAAAGATGAAGGCCAGGGGGGCCACCATGGGGGCAGGCGCGCCCCCACCCTCGTGGGCCCCATGTTGCGTCTCCGACTCCAACTCCACCTCCATATATTGAGTTTCGATGAGAAAAAAATCAGGGAGAAGAAATCATTGCGGTTTACGATACGGAGCTGCGCCAAGCCCTAAAACCTATCGGGAGGGCTGATCTGGAGTCCGTTTGGAGCTCCGGAGAGGGGAATGTGTCGCCATCGTCATCATCAACCATCCTCCATCACCAATTTCATGATGCTCACCGCCATGCGTGAGTTATTCCATCGTAGGCTTGCTGGACGGCGATGGGTTGGATGGGATCTATCATATAATCGAGTTAGTTTTGTTAGGGTGTTATCCCTAGTGTCCACTATGTTCTGAGATTGATGTTGCTATGACTTCGCTATGCTTAATGCTTGTCACTTGGGCCCGAGTGCCATGATTTCAGATCTGAACCTATTATGTTTTCATCAATATATGAGTGTTCTTGATCCTATCTTGCAAGTCTATAGTCACCTATTATGTGTTATGATCCATTACCCCGAAGTGACAATAATCGGGATACTTACCGGTGATGACCGTAGTTTGAGGAGTTCATGTATTCACTATGTGTTAATGCTTTGTTCCGGTTCTCTATTAAAAGGAGGCCTTAATATCCCTTAGTTTCCGTAAGGACCCCACGGCCACGGGAGGGTAGGACAAAAGATTCCATGCAAGTTCTTTTCCATAAGCACGTATGACTATATTCGGAATACATGCCTACATTATATCAATGAACTGGAGCTAGTTCCGTGTCACCCTAGGTTATGACTATTACATGATGAACCGCATCCGGCATAATTCTCCATCACCGATCCATTGCCTATGAACTTTCCATATATTGTTCTTCGCTTATTTACTTTCCCGTTGCTATTGCTATCATCACTATAAAATACCAAAAACATTACTTCTACTACTGTTACCTTTTGCTACCGTTATCACCACTATCATATTACTTAGCTACTAAACACTTTGCTGCAGATATTAAGTTTCTAGGTGTGGTTGAATTGACAACTCAGCTGCTAATACTTGAGAATATTATTTGGCTCCCCTTGTGTCGAATCAATAAATTTGGGTTGAATACTCTACCGTCGAAAACCGTTGCGATCCCCTATACTTGTGGGTTATCAAGACTATTTTCTGGCGCCGTTGCCGGGGAGCATAGCTCTATTCTTTGAGTCACTTGGGATATATATCTGCTTATCATTATGAAGAACTTGAGAAATCCAAAAACCAAGATCTATCCCTCAACTATGAGAGGAGGTAAGGAACTGCCATCTAACTCTGCACTTGATTCACCTTCTGTTTTGAGTAAGCTTGCGACACCTACACCTGCTTCTGCTATTCGTTTTGATATGTCGCATGTTATTGATGATGCCACTTCTGCTATGCATGATACTTATGATGAAACTACCTCTATGCCTGATACTACTATGCCACTTAGTGATTTTCTTGATGAACAACTTGCAAGGGCTAGAGAAATTGAAAATATTGAATCTGATGATACGGATGAAAGTGATGGTGAAGAACCACTTGCCATTCCTAAGGGTTATGTTTTTGATCAAAATGCTTCTTTAGCCATTTTATCTTGCAGAAATAGAACTGAACTTAAAAGGTTATTTGCTAAATGGAGGAAGCAATCTCTAAATGCTGGAATGAAACCTGACCCTGCTTTTGCTACTTCACCTATTTTTGTTACTGATAAGGATTATGAATTCTCTGTTGATCCTGATATAATTACCTTGGTTGAATCTGATCCTTTTCATGGTTATGAATCTGAAACTGTTGTGGCACATCTTACTAAATTGAATGATATAGCTACCCTATTTACTAAAGATGAGAGCACTCGTTACTTTTATATCCTTAAAATATTTCCGTACTCATTAAAAGGTGATGCTAAGATATGGTTTAATTCTCTTGATCCTGGTTGTGTGCGTAGTCCCCAGGATATGATTTATTACTTCTCTGCTAAATATTTCCCTGCTCATAAGAAACAAGCTGCTTTAAGGGAAATATATAATTTTGTGCAAATTGAAGAAGAGAGTATCCCACAAGCTTGGGGGAGGCTTCTCCAATTACTTAAAGCTTTGCCTGATCATCCTCTTAAGAAAAATGAAATACTTGATATCTTTTATAATGGACTAACCGATGCCTCCAAAGATTACCTGGATAGTTGTGCTGGTTCTGTTTTCAGGGAAAGAACACCGGATGAAGCTAAAATTCTATTGAATAATATGTTGACAAATGAAAATAATTGGACACCTCCGGAGCCAATTCCTGAGCCTATTCCTAAACCAACTCCGAAGAAGAGGGGTATTCTATTTCTCAGTCCTGAAGATATGCAAGAGGCAAAGAAATCTATGAAAGAAAAAGGTATTAAAGCTGAAGATGTTAAGAATTTACCTCCTATTGAAGAAATACATGGTCTTAATTTACCACCTATTCAAGAAACATATAATCTTAATCCATTACCTATTGAAGAAACTTATGGTCTTCATAACCCAACACAGGTAATAAAGGTAAATTCTCTCTATAGATATGATAAACCCGTAATCCCATTTACTAAGTTTGCTAGCCCATGCTTAGATGAGTTTGATAAATTTATGGCTAAGCAAGAAGATTTTAATACTTATTTTGGTAGACAACTGAAATACAATTCAAATATGCTTGGACACTTGGGTGATTATATGGCTAATGTCAAAGGTGAACTTAAACTTATTAGTAAACATGCTTCTATGGTTACCACTCAAGTAGAACAAGTACTTAAAGCTCAAAATGATTTGCTCAATGAATTGAATAATAAGAATAATGATAATGCTGTTAGAGTTATGACTAGAGGTGGTAGAATGACTCAGGAACCTTTGTATCCTAAAGGCCATCCTAAGATAATTGAGCAAGATTCTCAGAGAAATAATTTAGATGCACCTAGTTCTTCGAAGAAGAAAAAGAAAAATAATTGGACTTTGTATGCTTCTAGTGATCCTATTGTTGAAACACCTGAGAATCCAAATGATATTTCAATTTCTGATGCTGAAACACAACCTGGTAATGAAACTGAAACTAGTGATAATGTCAATAATAATGTTCATGATGATGCTCAACCTAGTAATGATAATGACATAGAAATTGAACCTGATGTTGATCTTGATAACCCACAATCAAAGAATCAACGTTATGATAAGAAAGACTTTGTTGCTAGGCAATATGGTAAAGAAAGAGAGCCTTGGGTTCAGAAACCCATGCCCTTTCCTCCCAAACCATCCAAGAAAAAGGATGATGAGGATTTTGAGCGCTTTGCTGAAATGATTAGACCTATCTTTTTGCGTATGCGATTAACTGATATGCTCAAAAAAAAATCCTTATGCTAAGTATATGAAAGATATTATTACAAATAAAAGAAAGATACCGGAAGCTGAAATTTCCACCATGCTTGCTAATTATACTTTTGAGGGTGGAATACCAAAGAAACTTGGAGATCCAGGAGTACCCACTATACCATGCTCTATTAAAAGAAACTATGTTAAAAATGCTTTATGTGATCTTGGAGCCGGTGTTAGTGTTATGCCTCTCTCTTTATATCGTAGACTTGATTTGAATAAGTTGACACCTACTGAAATATCTTTGCAAATGGCTGATAAATCAACAGCTATACCTGTCGGTATTTGTGAGGATGTGCCTATTGTAGTTGCAAATGTTACTATTTTAACAGACTTCGTTATTCTTGATATTCCCAAGGACGATAGTATGTCTATTATTCTTGGAAGACCCTTTTTGAATACTGCAGGGGCTGTTATTGATTGCACTAAAGGCAATGTCACTTTTCATGTTAATGATAATGAGCATACGGTACACTTTCCGAGAAAACAACCTCAAGTTCATAGTATCAACTCTATTGGAAAAATTCCATCGATTATATTTGGAGGTTTTGAATTTCCTCTTCCTACTGTCAAGAAGAAATATGATATTCTTATTATTGGGGATGTGCATATCCCCGTTGAGGTAACATAGTGTTATTCGAAATTTCTCCGGTTCCATGTTATTCGGAATGAGTTCGTTAACAAGACTTGATCAACCTTGTTAGTGGATTCCTTTTGATGATCATGAGATGGATGAAACTAGAAGGCACAACCTTCTATACCCCACTTTTACTTTCTGTTATTTGTATTAAATAAAATAAAAATAAATATTTGTCTGTTTGTTATCTGATTATCCGTGCAATATAAAAATACCTCGAAAATAAAAGTTCTCCAAATGCCGTGAAAATTAAATATGATTTTTTCTAGAATATTTGAGGATTTATGGAACTGAGAATACACCAGGGGGGTCAACCACCTGCCCACGAGGGTGGAGGGCGTGCCCACCCCTCTAGGGCGCGCCCCCTGCCTCGTGGGCCCATGGTGGCTCTCCTCCACTTATCCTTTCACCCATACACTCCTTCTTCCTCCCCCAAACATGAATAACCAGCTCAAACCCGAGTCCAATCTCATTTTGCTACCATTTTCGATCTCCTTGCTCAAAGCACCTCTCACAAAACTGCTTGGGGAGATTGTTCCTTGGTATGTGACTCCTCCATTGGTCCAATTAGTTTTTGTTCTAGTGCTTTATTCATTGCAAATTTTTGCTGCTTAGGTGACCCTGTTCTTGAGCTTGCATGTCAAATTTATATGGTCAAAAGTAGTTTTGATGCATGATATAGGCCCTAGGCACTTGTAGGAGTAGTTACTATCAATATTATTGAGTTTGGTTTACTTTTATTTTGAAGTTACTAAAAAAATTCAGAATTTTTCAGAGGAAGAAAAATTCTTAGGAAAATGTTCCAAGGTGGTTCTTCAAGGAAGCAAGGACCCAGGCTTGCAATGCGTGATGCTAACGAAGAGCCACCAAGAGACGCTCCAGTGCGTCCTTGTGAGTGGCCTTCTGAAAATTTTATGGATCGAGTGGGAATAAAAAAGAATGCAACACATATTTGCGTAATGCTGATCTCGTGAGCTTCGAGGAAGAGAAGTGCAGTCAGTATCATAATCTCACTAGTTCCTTTGTGAGGTGGTTTGAATTTTCAACTTCATGTAATTCTCCAACTGTCATGTTTGATCTTTATGATAAATCTTATACCATGGACTTAGAGGATTTTACCACTACTTGCAAACTTCCACAATGGGGTAGTATAAGGGATCCTCGGAAATCTGAATTTAGAGATTTTCTTGCTAATATAATTGTGGTAGAATCTAGAGATATTACACAAGCTACCATAGGGAGCATTCACTTTCTTGCTATACATTATTTTGCTCTCTTCATAGGTAGATGCATAAATGGTAAAGATGGGGCATGTCACATGTGTGTCCCTGACCTCAGTATTCTTAGGAGTGCTGTGATAGGAGACAAATCTTATAATTTGGGAGCCATTGTTGCACGTAGGTTGCATCTTAATAGATTTAATGGAGATTTCTTTGGTGGAATTTATGTGACCCGCGTAGCTAATTTTCTTGGTATAGATGTACGCGAAGATGATATTTAATTACCCCTACTTATCTAGATTTTAATGCTATGGTTCACCACCAGTTTGTCGAGAGGAACGAATCACCTCTCCAGTATCGACTAATCTTTGACATACGTCGTGCTGTCTGTATTACTCTCCCTGCTCCTGCTTTCTTTGATTATCAGGCAAGAGGAGGATATACTATTACCAGAGAGGAGGCGGATGAGTATGAGAGGAGAGAGGAGGCCGCTCGTCGCCACGCTGCAGCTCAGCAGGCGATAGCTGCTGCATCATAGTACGACCCCAGCTACTATTATGGATATCAGCCAGGCCAGCCATGGCCATAGACCAACTTAGGCCAAAAGCCTAAGCTTGGGGGAGTACGTATTTCCCACCAACATTACATTTATGTTCACACACTCATTGCTAGATGTCGGTGCTCATACTTTTTCATTGTATCATCCATGCTAGTTTATTTTCCTTTTTTATGCTTTCTTCTTGTGTGTTTAATAATCCTTAAGAAAAACCAAAAATTAGTTGTAGCTTTTAATTAGTTTACTTTCCATGCTTGTAGTAGTAATTAAAAAGAAAACCCAAAAAGATTTCCTGTTCTTCTTCTGCTTATTGGGAGCTTTCTCGTGTAAATAGTTTTATTTCTTTTCTTTGGGGCTCGATAGGAGAAGACCATAATTAAATTGTTGAAGTGGCTCTTATATGCATTATTGTTGATCTGACAAAAGAGCCCATATTGCCTTGTCTTCTCCTGTTTATTCAATGCCTGCAGATTCCAGCTTAGTCCAATGCACGTGCACTATTATTATTATTCACATCATTCGGTCGTGCAAGTGAAGGGAAATTATGATGATATATGATGGACTGGCTGAGATGAGAAAAGCTGGTATGAACTCGACCTCTTTTGTTTTTGTAAATATGATTAGTTCATCGTTCCTGATTCAGCCTATTATGAATAAACATGTTTGCAATGACAACTAGAGATCATAGTTTCTTGTGTCATGCTTGATTAGCTATGAGTTATAATGGTTTACCTTGCGTGCCAACATGCTATTAAAATGGTTATGATGTGGTATGATAGGGTGGTATCCTCCTCTGAATGATTTAAGTGACTTGACTTGGCGCATGTTCACGCATGTAATTGAAACAAAATCAACATAGCCTTCACGATATTTATGTGAAGGGTGGATTATATCCTACTCATGCTTGCATTCAGTGTTGATTAATCTTAATGCATGTTCATGACTGTTGTGCTCGCTTCCTAGTCTTTTGCTAGCCTTCACCTGTACTAAGCGTGAATACTGCTTGTGCATCCAATCCCTTAAACCCCAAAGTTATTCCACATGAGTCCACTATACCTACCTATATGCGGTATCTACCTGCCGTTCCAAGTAAATTTGTATGTGCCAAACTCTAAACCTTCAAATAAGTATCCTGTTTTGTATGCTCGAATAGCTCATTTATCAACTAGGGTTGTCTGTATCTTCCATGTTAGGCGGGTTATCCTCAAGAGGACTGGACTCCGCTCCTCACTCACGAGATAAATAGCTGGTCACCGGGATGCCCAGTCCCATGCTTTATGCAAATTAAATCAAAATAATTGCAAACAAAACTCCCCCTGGGACTCTTGTTAGTTGGAGGCACTCGTTGTTTCGAGCAAGCCATGGATTGATGCTTGTGGTTGAAGGGGGAGTATAAACTTTACCATTCTATTTGGGAACCGCCTATAATGTGTGTAGCATGGAAGATATCGCCATCTCTTGGTTGTTATGTTGACAATGAAAGTATGCCGCTCAAAATATTATTCACCTCTGTTTCAAAACCGAGCTCCGGCACCTCTACAAATCCCTGCTTCCCTCTGCGAAGGGCCTATCTATTTACTTTTATGCTGAGTCATCATCCTCTTATTAAAAAGTACCAGTTGGAGAGCACCGCTGTCATTTGCATTCATTACTGTTAGTTTACATTGAGTATGACTTGACTGGATCTCTTTTACCATGAATTACAATGTCTAGTCAGTCCTTGGTCTTTAAAGGTGCTCTACATTTATGTTTTGCGGTCTCAGAAAGGGCTAGCGAGATACCATCATGTTATATCAGATTATGATTGTTTTGAGAAAGTGTTGTCATCCGAGTTTTATTATTATGGCTCGCTAGTTGATTATGCTATTGATATGAGTAAACTTGAGACCTATGCGTTATTGCAAATGTGGTTAGTTATAATCTTTGCTGAAAACTTGAATGCTGGCTTTACATATTTACAACAATAAGAGCAAACAGAGTTTGTAAAAGTTTTTCTTTACCACTTTGAGTTTGTCAACTGAATTGCTTGAGGACAAGCAAAGGTTTAAGCTTGGGGGAGTTGATACGTCTCCAACGTATCTACTTTTCCAAACACTTTTGCCCTTGTTTTGGACTCTAACTTGCATGATTTGAATGGAACTAACCTGGACTGACGCTGTTTTCAACAGAATTATAATGGTGTTATTTATGTGCAGGAGCAAACGTTCTCGGAATGACCTGAAACTTCACGGAGACACTTTTCAGAAAATAAGAAAAATACTTGCCAAAGAGGAAGGCCAGGGGGCCACCACCTTGCCACGAGGGTGGGGGGCGCGCCAGCCCCCCTAGGGCGCGCCCCCCTACCTCGTGGGCCCCATGTTGCGTCTCCGACTCCAACTCCACCTCCATATATTGAGTTTTGATGAGAAAAAAATCAGGGAGAAGAAATCATCGCGCTTTACGATACAGAGCCGCCGCCAAGCCCTAAAACCTCTCGGGAGGGCTGATCTGGAGTTCGTTCGGGGCTCTAGAGAGGGGAATCCGTCGCCATCGTCATCATCAACCATCCTCCATCACCAATTTCAAGATGCTCACCGCTGTGCGTGAGTAATTCCATTGTAGGCTTGCTGGACGGTGATGGGTTGGATGGGATCTATCATGTAATCGAGTTAGTTTTGTTAGGGTTTGATCCCTAGTGTCCACTATGTTCTGAGATTGATGTTGCTATGACTTTGCTATACTTAATGCTTGTCACTAGGGCCCGAGTGCCATGATTTCAGATCTGAACCTATTGTGTTTTCATCAATACATGAGTGTTCTTGATCCTATCTTGCAAGTCTATAGTAACCTATTATGTGTTATGATCAGTTAACCCCGAAGTGACAATAATCAGGATACTTACAAGTGATGACCGTAGTTTGAGGAGTTCATGTATTCACTATGTGTTAATGCTTTATTCCGGTTCTCTATTAAAAGGAGGCCTTAATATCCCTTAGTTTTCGTAAGGACTCCACTGCCACGGGAGGGTAGGACAAAAGATGGCATGCAAGTTCTTTTCCATAAGCACGTATGACTATATTCGGAATACATGCCAACATTATATCAATGAACTGGAGCTAGTTCTGTGTCACCCTAGGTTATGACTATTACATGATGAACCGCATCCGGCATAATTCTCCATCACCGATCCATTGCCTACGAGCTTTCCATATATTGTTATTCGCTTATTTACTTTCCCGTTGCTATTGCTGTCATCACTACAAAATACCAAAAACATTACTTCTACTACTGTTACCTTTTGCTACTGTTATCACCACTATCATATTACTTTGCTACTAAACACTTTGCTGCAGATATTAAGTTTCCAAGTGTGGTTGAATTGACAACTCAGCTGCTAATACTTGAGAATATTCTTTGGCTCCCCTTGTGTCAAATCAATAAATTTGAGTTGAATACTCTACCCTCGAAAACTGTTGCCATCCCCTATACTTGTGGGTTATCAGAGAGTGCCATGAATCATCGGCGCCGAAGGGCCGTTTTACAAGACCCCGGTTTTTCAGAAGAGGCATTTAATGCCTTCAGCTCGGCTGATGCATACATCCGAGCTACTCGAGATGGGCTTAACAGAGCCACAAAGAAGCATTTAAAGGATGTGCGGGTAAGTTTACTTTGTCCGAATATGATGACCATATGCCAGTAGCCCCCGAGACTTGAAGAAGTTGGTACAACTTATTTAAGTACCGTTGTATAACCAGGTTCTTACGGAGAAGAACGACCTGCTAGCCCAAGAGCTAGAAAAGTGTCAAACACAGTTGACTGCTGCCCGTGCCAAACTGGGGAAATCCAAGAAGGCGTCTCCTGGTAATGTTCCCCTCCATCGAGAAAACATAATGGTATACCAATAATGCTAACACGGTTGCTCACCTCTTATTAGGATCACTAGATCAACTGCAAGAACAACTGAAAGCTACCCAAGGAAGCCAAGAAACTGCTAGCCGCGGGCGAGCGTGTGCTCACAGAAGTCGTGATGGAGAAAAACAAGCTCCAGGATTTGAATACCCGATTGGGCGAGGAACTGAAAGATGTACGGGCCCAGCTAGCTGACTCCGTAAAGGAGAATAAAAGGCTGCGAGGCGGCATATTCGGTATGTGGTTGGATTTACCTTCGAATAATTCGGAGGTGGAGGAGACTGACAGAGTTATGTCTGCAGGTATGCTGACCAGTCGTCCCGAAGAGGAGATGTTTGGATTCTCTGGTGATCTGCTACAACAGCTGTCGCTAGTGCACAAGCAGGCTCGGCAGGCGACGTGAAGTGTTGCCAAGGCCTTATGGCCATCCGCCTCCCCTCTAGGAAAGATGGAGGAGCTTATACAGCTTTTCAAGGGAGCGCGGCAGCGCTTTTAATTGTGGAAGATATCGGCTTGGCGGGAAGGTGCACGAGAAGCCTGGGCCATGGTGAAAACATGGTATACCAAGCTTAATTCGAATCATATGGCTCGGGTCGGACCTCTAGGGTCAGATGGAAAAGAAGTTCTAGTTAATTTGGTATATGACCAAGTAGAAATAGCCGCCAAGTATTCCGAGCAAGATTATAAGCTAGACAGCCTGCTGGACGGTATAGAGGAGGAAATTTTTGAGTCCAAATGACTATGTACCTTTCTTGATGTATGTAACTCTAGCTGAATTGTAAAACGATTGCCATGGCAGACCTTTTCGCTTCGACCTCTGGACCCGAAGGTGCGGAGTATTTCCGAATACCTGAGCGGTAAAATAGACCGGGGTATGCGTGGAAACCAGGCATAGGGGTCATAGTTGCTTGAACAGACAAGTTGTATCCGGCTAGTTATGTTATATTACATTATATAAGAAACATCTTGTAGAGAGAATAGTTCCGTTAAGGGTTCCTTTCCCTGGGTGTGCATGTGTTTCATGTGCATGTCCAAACTGTGATTGAAAAAATCGCAGTATGAGTAACTTCTGGGGGTTCACGATGGAGTGAATGCGGAAACATCTTTAATTCACCGACCAAATATTCCCTTAAGAATGCTAGCTTTCGGCTTCACCCCGTCTAAGGTACACATCTGGATGACCCGGCAGTAACAATCGTAGTGGTGCTCCCTTTATGCCCTAGCCGAATTAACGGGAACATAGGGCACAAGCACAGGAGCCAGGCAACCCAGCTTAGCCAAAACTTAAGTCATATCGATGCATATAATGGCGAAGAAAAGGTACATATGGGAAAGGACGCATATGTGATGAGCTTAATGCTCAGAAAATAATAGCAAGCTTCTGTCCCAGAAGCCCCCAGGTGTAATGGACGTACATATTTGAAGATGTATGCGTCAGGGGTGTACGGTCTATCCGCACAAAATCTTTAAAGCTAAAGAGAAAAAACAAAAATAGAGAAAAAAATAATGGAAACAATAGGAAGAAGGAGACAAACACAGGGTTCGGCGCTAGGCATAGAATCGTCGGAGTCTGGCCGCGTTCCAGGGGTTCGGCTCTAAGCGATTGTCTGACGCATCATACAAGCGGTACGCTCCTCCGGTGAGGACTTCGTCAATGATGAAGGGAACCTCCTAGTTGGGCTTCAGCTTGTTCATTTTCTTCTTCGGCAGGCGTAGAACGAGTTCGCCAACATTATAAGTCTTGGCCCGCACTTCTCTACTTTGATACATGCGAGTCTTCTGTTGATAAAATGTAGAACGGGCTTTTGCGATGTTGCGCTCCTCCTCCAGGGCATCTAAGCTATCTTGCTGATCAAGCTCGGCCTCTCTCTCTTCGTACATGCGCACTTGAGGTGAGTCATGAATAATGTCGCAGGATAACACTGCCTCTGCGTTGTACACCATGAAGAAAGGTGTGTATCCGATAGTACGATTGGGCGTGGTCCGCAACCCCCAGAGTACGAAGTCGAGCTCCTCAACCCAGTGCTTGTCTGATTCTTTCAAAGACCGCACTAGTCTAGGCTTGATGCCGCTCATAATAAGACCATTGGCTCACTCAACTTGACCTTTTGTTTGTGGATGATAGACAGAGGCATAATCGAGTTTGATGCCCATATTAGCGCACCAGGTTTTCACCTCATCGGCTATGAAATTGGAGCCGTTATCGGTGACGATGCTGTGTGGAATGCCATAACGGTGTACAACACCGGATATGAATTCTATCACCGGCCCGGACTCGGCCGTTTTAACTGGTTTGGCCTCTGTCCACTTAGTGAATTTATCCACCATAACCAGCAGATATTTTTTCTTCTGGCTTCCTACTTTAAGGGGTCCAACCATATCCAGTCCCCTGACCGCAAAAGGCCAAGTGGTGGGTATTGTTTGTAGGGCGGTGGGAGACATATGGCTTTGGTTGGCGAAGAGTTGGCATCCGACACAACATTGGACAAGGTCCTATGCATCTGCTCGGGCCGTCGGCCAATAAAACCCTGTACAGAAGGCCTTTCTAACAAGGGCCCGAGCTGCAGCGTGGTGCCGGCCGAGACCAGCGTGAATCTCAGCCAGGAGCTGCCGCCCTCCTCCTTGGAGATACATCTTTGAAGGACTCCGGTAGCACTTTTCTTATAGAGCTCTCCGTCGTGAACCCCGTAGGCCTTCGAACGCCGGACAATGCGGCAGGCCTCATTCTGATCCTCAGGAAGTTCCTTCCTATTAAGGTAGGCCAAGAAGGGTTCGGTCCATGGGGCAATGACTGCCATAATGAGATGGGCCGACGTGTTATTTCGGTGGCTGAGCCTCCGATGATATCGGTGGGTTCGGAATCTGTGGTTGGGTTCGAATCCGGACTAGTGTTGCCGCTTCCCCTGCCACACCACGGATGGCTTAAAAAGCATTTCCAGAAATATATTGGGTGGGACGAGGTCGCACTTGGCGCCGATACAAGGAAGAACGTCTGCCGCTTGATTACTTTCTCGGGCCACAAGATGTAACTCGAGCCCCTCGAACTGAGCCAACATTTTTAGGAAGGCATTACGATAAGATGCCATCTTCGAATCTTTGGTATCGAAGTCTCCATTTATTTAAGATATTGCAAGGTTTGAGTCCCCGTGCACTTCTAGGCGCTGTATGCCCATGGAGACAGCCATCCGGAGACCATGCAATAGGGCCTCGTATTCGACTGCGTTGTTGGAGTCTGTGTATAGTATTTGGAGTATGTACTGAACGACGTATCTAGTGGGGGACGTCAAAATGACGCCCGCTCCTAGCCCTGCCAGCATTTTGGAGCCATCGAAATACATAACCCAATTGGAATATGTGTCGTACTCTTTACGGAGTTCGGCCTTTGTCCATTCGGCGATGAAGTCAGCCAGTACTTGGGATTTAATAGCTTGACGTGGTTTGTATGTAATATCAAATGGAAGGAGCTCAATGGCCCATTTGGCAATCCGGCCCGTGGCATCGCTGTTGTTTATTATGTCGTTGAGTGGTACTTCGGAAGCCACCGTGATCGAACACTCCTAGAAGTAGCGTCGTATCTTTCGGGATGCCATGAAGATCGCATATGCTATCTTTTGATAATGAGGGTACCGGGATTTGCATGGTGTAAGGACAGTGGATATGTAGTATACTGGCTTCTGAAGCGGGAATTTGTGTCCGTCCTATTCTCGTTCAACGACGAGCACGACGCTCACCACTTGATGTGTTGCTGATATGTATAGCAACATGGGTTCGCCGACATTTGGCGCGGCCAAGATTGGGTTGCTCGCTAGAAGGGTTTTTATTTCTTCCAGTCCGGCTGTTGCCGCGTCCGTCCACTCGAAGTGATTGGTTCGCCGTAGAAGGCAATAGAGTGGCAGTGCCTTTTCTCCCAATCTGGAGATAAAGCGGCTTAGAGCTGCCACGCAACCCGCGAGTTTTTGGACTTGTTTAAGGTCTGTTGGCATAGCCAATTGTGACAGAGCTCGTATTTTGGCTAGATTTGCTTCAATTCCTCTATTGGAAACGATGAAGCCCAGCAGCTTTCCTGTGGGGACGCCAAAAACACACTTTTCCGGATTGAGCTTAATGTCATATGTGCGGAGGTTGTTGAATGTGAGACGTAGGTCGTCTATTAGTGTTTCGACGTGCCTTGTCTTGATTACAACGTCGACCACATAGGCTTCAACTGTCTTTCCGATCTGTTTCTCCAAGCATGTTTGGATCATGCGTTGGTAGGTGGCACCGGCGTTCTTGAGCCCGAAGGGCATGGTGTTGAAGCAGAATGGCCCACATGGGGTGATGAATGCTGTTGCAGCTTGGTCAGACTCCTTCATTTTGATTTGATGGTATCCGGAATATGTGTCGAGGAAACAGTGAGTCGTATCCTGCGGTAGCATCAATGATTTGATCAATGCGGGGGAGGGGGAAGGGATCCTTAGGGCAAGCCTTATTGAGGTCTTTAAAATCGACGCACAGGCGCCCGGATTTATCCTTCTTTGGTACCATCACCAGGTTTGCCAGCCAGTCCGGATGTTTTTATTCTCTAATGAATCTGGCCTCGATTAGCTTGGCTAGCTCCTCTCCCATGGCTTGACGTTTGGGTCCGGAAAAGCACCATAGTGTTTGTTTGACCGGTTTGTATTCCTTTAATATGTTGAGGCCGTGTTCGGCCAGCTTGCGTGGGATTCCTGGCATGTCAGAAGGGTGCCAAGCGAATATATCCCAGTTTTCGCGAAGAAAATCCCGTAGCGCGGTGTTGACCGTTGGGTCTAGCTGTGCCCCAATAGATGTTGTCTTCTTGGGGTCCGTTGGATGGACCTGGAATTTCACTATTTCTTCTGCTGGCTTGAAGAAGGTGGATTTGGGGCGTTTGTCTAAGATCACATCATCCCTATCCACCATGGAGCACGGTGTGGTTAATTCTTCGGTCGCGAGGGCTTCAGATAATGCCTCAAGGGGCAGGGATGCGGTTTTATTTTCGGTGCGGAGTGCTATGTCTGGATCGCTGGCGAGAGTGATTATGCCGTTGGGCCCGGGCACCTTAAGCTTCATGTACCCGAAATGAGGTACAGCTTGGAAGCGTGTAAATGCCTCTCTCCCCAAGAGGGCGTGATACCCGTTGTTGAAAGGGGCCACTTGGAAGGTTATTTCTTCGGAATGATAATTCTCCGGCATGCCGAATACCACGTCGAGTGTTATTTTTCCCGCACGTCGCGCCTCCCGACTGGGAATGATTCCTCGGAAGGTCGTGCTGCTTTGCTCGATGCGGCTCATCTCTACTTCCATTTTGTGGAGTGTATCTTCATAGATGAGGTTTAGTCCGCTGCCACCGTCCATGAGAACCTTGGTGAGCCGAACGCCATCCACGATTGGACTGAGAAACAAGGCGGCTGGTGCTCGAACTGTCCTATATTTTGGTTCGTGACCGGCATTAAAAGTTATAGCTGTGTCGTTCAAGGGTTTATTGCTGCTATTTGACAGACCTCGGCGAGTCCGCGGAGTGCCCTTTTGCGCCTATTGTTTGAGGTGAATGTCTCGAAGACCGTCGGTATTTTGGGGTCGTCGTCTTCTAGGGGGTGTTGTTCTGGGGTATTCTTGGTGAGGATATCCTCGCCGCTCTTGGCCACTTGCCGGAGTATCCAACATGCTCTAAGGCTATGTGTTGGTATGTTATCCGGTGTTGCGTGTATTTTGCATGGCATATCGAGCCATCCTTCCACAACGGTTCAGTGCCTCGTACTGGACTTATATTTTTTACTATTGGACCGGGCGTGTTACAAGGGTGCGCCCTTTTCGCCTGAATGAGGGGTTGAGTGGGGACGGATGGTTCCCAACGGGCTGCCTGAGTTTTCCAGGCACTTTCCATTGCGCTGTACTTCTGTACGATAGTTGCCAAGTCAGCGAACTGTAGTATGCGACGGCGGTTGGTGGCGTTGAGGATTCCTTCGTCCATGCAATTGTTGCGGAATGCTGAGATCGCTTCCTCGTCGTGGCAATCTTTAATCTTGTCTTTGACAAGAAGGAATCTGGCCCAGAAGTGGTGGATCGTTTCCTGAGACAGTTGTTGTATGCTCATGAGAGCGCTTATATTTGGGTGGGTGGGTGGTTTTAAATCTGAACCCTGACCCAAATTTGGATATGGAGTCTGAAGGACTTCCGAACTTAACAGATCGGGCTCCGGGATATCCACTGGTTTGTTAGGCGCGTCGTCCGATTCTATGTTCGGAGGGCAGGATGCGTCTCCTCGCAGGTGGGTGTCTGGCTCTTCAAAGCCGGAGATTCGGACATAGTCCGTCCTTAGTATGGAGGAAGAGTTGTCGTCTCGCTCCTCGACTAACACTATCTGGTGGGTGATCGGTGGAGATTTGATTTCTCTCTGATCAGGTTTAAGCCCAATTCGATCATAGTCTGTAGCGACCCCTAGGGTGGCGATGCGATCTAGGAGATCATTTAAAGACGAAAGCTCTGCTGGATCCATCGACTTGGAGTGTTCGGAGTCGATACGAAGGGGGTTTTCGATGACCCGACAGGTCATCTTCGGCTTAACGACCGAACGGGCGGTCATGGTAAGCCGCCCAGCCAGAGGGTTTGGCCTGGGGCCAGTGCTCCTCCGGCGGTGATATTGTCCTTGAGAACAAGGCGAGCCATCGATCCTCTCGTCGATGTCACAGTGGAACTCTCAATGAAAGCACCAATGTCAGTGTCAAAACCGGCGGATCTCGGGTAGGGGGTCCCGAACTCTGCGTCTAAGGTCGATGGTAACAGGAGACAGGGAACACGATGTTTACCCAAGTTCGGGCCCTCTCTATGGAGGTAATACCGTACTTCCTGCTTGATTGATCTTGCTGAATATGAGTATTACAAGAGTTTACCTACCACGAGATCGAGATGGCTAAACCCTAAAAGCCTAGCCTGTATGACTATGGTAATGATTGTCCCCCCTCCGGACTAAGTCCTCCGGTTTATATAGACACAGGGAGGATCTAGGGTTACACAAGGTCAGTTACAAAGAAAGGAATCTACTTATTTGATTGCCAAGCTTGCCTTCCACGCCAAGGAGAGTCCCGTCCAGACACGGGTGCAGTCTTCGGTCTTCGTATCTTCACAGCCCATCAAGCCGGCCCATGATTAACAGCCCGGATGCCCGAGGACCCATTAGTCCAGGACTCCCTCAATAACCCCACGATCAAATCATCCTCTCTTCACACCTCCTACTCCTAGTGATGAGTACCTTGATGCGGAGGATAACTATGATGATAATGATATAGATGACCCCATGGTTGCTAAATTAAATAAGGTCATGTGCTCCCTCAAAGGAAAGAAGCTCACTATGTTTCGTATGCTTATGGAGATGGTGGGTAAGCACACCGTCACCATTAAGGAACTCAAAACCCTCGTAACCGAGGAAAAGGAAAAATATGAAATCCTTGAGCGAAAAGTCGAATATGAGGAAGCACGAAATGATGAACTATGCTTGAAAATTGGTGAAAACATTGATGTACATGCTAAAAATCTTGCCTCCTTGAAAAAGGCTAAGGACTCTTGCGAAGAATTGATGAATGATAAAAGTAAGCTTGCGAAGTCTCATGCTTCTCTCTCTAAGGATTGTGAGTTCCTATCCGTGTCTCTCAAGACTAAGGAAGAAGAGCTCACCCTTCTTACAAAGAGTTTTGAGACGGTCAAGCTTACTTATCTTGAAACTCTAGCCAAGGCTTACTCTTCTCCTATTATCAATGTTGATGCTTGTACTACTAACTCTAGTAGTGATCTAGCATCTATTCTTGAGGAGAATCACCTTCTCAAGGCTCAAATCAAGAAATGTCTCATGAAATGTGCTCAAGGACAAAAGAACCTTAATGGGGTATTGAGCCAACACAGTGAGGTTTTTGCCAAAGAGGGGCTTGGGTTTGACCCAAGCACGAGCAAGAAGAGCTAGAAGACATATTCTAGAAAGTGCACCACCCCTCTAGAAGAAACATTTGTACGAGAAGGGCACAAGGAGAAAGGTAAGGTTGTTAGTGGGAAGGCCAGAAGGGGCATGCCCACTCTCAACAAGCCAAAAGAGTTCATGCCTCCATCCTATGTACTTCGTAAGACTAAGGATGGAGAAGTGTTTGCAAAATTTGTTGGTCCTCGAAACGCATTCCGATTGTATGCTATTTGGGTCCCTAAGACCCTTGTGACTAACTTGAGAGGTCCCATTGCAAAATGGGTGCCTCTAACCAAGTCATAATTGTGTGTAGGTTGCTTTCTCTGGTGGAGTAAAATGGGTGATTGATAGTGGATGTACCAATCATATGACCGGAGATAGCAAATTACTCTACGTTTTCATGGAAGCTATTCAACCATTTATGAGCATTTTGTTTGGTGGAGGATCAAAAGGACAGGTACTTGGGTTGGGAAAGGTGGCTATCACAAATGACATGTCGCTCGCAAATGTCATGCTTGTTCAATCCCTTAAATATCATTTGCTTTCTGTTCACCAATTGGCTTCTGTTGGTTATGATACACTCTTGGGCTAACGGATGTGAAAGTATTTAAGAGAGATACTCTCGAACTGGCCTTTGTTGGGAGTTGGATGGCAACCTTTACACGATTGATTTCTCGAAAGAGAGCACATTCCATGCAACTTGTCTAATGGCCAACGCCGACAAGGGGTGGCTATGGCATCGCCGGCTGGCCCATGTCAGCATGAGAAATCTTCAAGATCTCTTAAAGTGTAATGACATCCTTGGACTAACCAATGTCTCTTTTGAGAAAGATCGTGTGTAGTGCATGCACAGCTAGGTAGCAACATCAATCAAAGCACCCACCCAAGAATATCATGTCTACTTCAAGGCCTTTGGAGCTCCTTCATGTGGATCTTTTCGGGCCTCCTTCATGGGATAGTCTTGGTGGGACAAAGTATGGACTTTTCATTGCTGATGATTACTCAAGATATACATGGGTGTGTTTCCTCAAGTCCAAGGACGAGATGAAGATCGCCTTCATTGATTTTGCCAAGCAAGCACAACGCAAGTTTGACAAAGAAATCTTGGCAATAAGAAGTGATAATGGCTCTGAGTTCAAGAACTACACCTTGGAAGAATTTATTAGTGATGAAGGGATTGAGCATCAATATTCATCTCCATACACTCCTCAGCAAAATGGTGTAGCCGAAAGGAAGAACCGTACACTTGTGTAGATGGAAAGGTCCATGTTGGATGAATACAAGTCGCCACATAGTTTCTGGACCGAGGCTGTCAACATTGCATGCCATGCATAAAATCGGCTCTTCCTCTGCACAATATTGGAAAAGACTCCATATGAGCTCCTAACTGGGAAAAAGCCAAATGTCAAGTACTTTCATGTATTTGGGTGCAAATGTTTCATCCTCAACAAACGGGAATGGTTAGGAAAATTTCAATCCAAAACAATTGAGGGCATATTTGTTGGCTATGGATCAAACTCTCACGCCTATAGAGTCTACAAAAAATCCAATGGATGTATTGTAGAAACTTGTGACATGGTGTTTGATGAATTTAATGGCTCCCATGGGGAGCAAGTTGATCTAAGTGATGTAGGTGAAGCAGATTCTTCTCAAGATATTCTGACCATGGGTGTTGGTGCACTTCTTCCAATGGAACAAGAACCTCATGATGATGAAGAAGAAGATGGAAAAGCTTCATGCATCATCAAACTACTTCAACACCTATACCATCACAAGCTCCTATTGCTCAACCAATGCCCTTAGTTCAAGTACAAGAAGATGATCAAGTTCCTCTTCATGATAATTTTCAAGAACAAGATCATCATCAAGGGCAACAACAAGAAAGTGCAATCATTGATGATGAACCTATGAAAGTTGGCCTATTGAAAGTGTGGAATTAGTCAAGAGGCCAACTACGAAACACAATGTCATTGGAACAAAATGGATTTTCAAGAACAAGCAAGATGAGAATGGTGTAATCATCCACAACAAGGCAAGGTTAGTGGCACAAGGGTACTCACAAGTTGAAGGTTTGGTCTTTGGTGAGACCTTTGCTCCCGTTGCCCATCTTGAATCTATTCGCATCTTACTTTCTTGAGCTGCTTTCAATGGTTTTACATTACATCAAATGGATGTGAAGAGTGCTTTCCTTAACGGTCCTCTACAATAAGAAGTATATGTATCACAACCACATGGGTTTGTTGATCCCGATCACAAAGACTTTCTGTATAAACTTCATAAGGCTTTGTATGGCCTCAAACAAGCACCTCGTGCTTGGTATGATCATCTTAAGAAGTTTTTACTCGATGATGGTTTGTGAGAGGGGTGATCGATCCCACTTTTTTTCTAAGAGGGACAAAGGTGCTTTTTGGTTCTCCTAACATTCATTTGTGCAAGAAGTTTGCGGCTTCCATGACCAAGAACTTTGAGGTGTCACTCAATGCGGATTTGAAGTTCTTTCTCGGTTTCCAAATTCAACAATTTCAAGAAGGAATTTTCTTGTCTCAATCAAAGTATCTCAAGGATATTCTAGAGATGTTTGGAATGTCTGATGCTAGTCCATGTAAGACACCCATGCCTACAAAAATTGTACTCACTGAAGACACAAACGGTATTCCTTTTGACCCATCTACTTACCGCTCTATGATTGGTTCATTGCTTTACCGTTGTGCATCTAGACCAGATAACATGTTTAGTGTATGCATGTGTGCTAGATTTCAAGATTTCCCTAGGGAAATTCATCATAAGGTGGTTAAGCACATTCTTATATACCTTGTTCACACACCAAAGTTGGGTCTATGGTACCCGAAGGATGCCAAGTCTGATCTCATTGGGTACACAGATGCGGATTGGGCTGGAGACAAAGTGGATCGTAAGTCCACCTCCAGTGCATGTCAATTTCTTGGACGCTCCTTGGTAACTTGGTCCTCAAAGAAACAAAATTGTGTTGCCCTCTCCATCGCCAAAGCCGAATACATAGCAACCGCCAGTTGTGCAACTCAATTACTATGGATGAAGCAAACTTTGAAGGATTACGGTATCACCTATAAAAATGTGCCTCTTCTATGTGATAATGAAAGTGCCATCAATATTGCTGAGAATCCCAAAGATCATACTCGCACCAAGCACATTGATATAGGTATTATTTCTTGAGAGACCATGTGGAAAAGGGTGACATTGATATTGCTCATGTTGGCAGAGTTATGCAACTTGCAGACATTTTCACCAAGCCATTGGATGAAGCAAGGTTTTGTCAACTTACGCATGAACTTGGTATCTTGGAGCAACAACATTATGTGAAATCTAGTACCCATTCATGTATGTACTTAATGTCTTGTCTTGATGTAGGCATATATTTAGGGGGAGACATTCAATTCATGAGTACTCTCACCCTACATAATGCATAAATAGAACAAACACTCTCAAAGTTATCATGGTTTTCGAACTATGGTGCTTTAAATGATGGAGTCGAGATCTTTACGGTACTATGTCCCATATGCTCAAACATGGTGACCTCGGTCACCACTCGTAGATTGCATACATGGACCTTTCTTTACTTAATATTGTTGGGTTATTATTGCTCATCTTAGTATGGCCATAGATTACACAAGTTTTCATCCCAACAAACTCTAAATCTCCTTGGCAGAGTCTATATCAAAATATCTTAGTTGGCCCTTACAAAATCTTCCCCTGCTTGGGCTCTCTGTCTAGTTGCCGGACATCCGGCTCCTTAGCCGGACAACCAGGCCCTGGCAGGATTTTGCTGCTAAAATCTCCCATCGAGCACCACCAATGGCCGGACATCCGGGCCTTAGCCGGAGATCCGGGCTCTGGATTTTACTCTCTGACTTCTATTCGCTGGATATCCGGACTTGGACCCTGGATGTCCGGCCCGTCAACCGTAGACACACAAAATAGGGGAGGGCTCGGGATTTTGGGGACAATTCCCCATTCTCTCCCTTGCTCTCCCCATCTATCCTAAACAGCCGCCACCGCCGGGCTGTGCTCCATTGCTGCCCCGGCCATCTCCTTCGTCCTTCGGCCCCGATCTTCTGCCCTCGGCCTCATCTTCTCCCGATCTACATTTCCATCCAATCCATTCTCTGGGTTGCGGTGTGAATCACTCGGGAAGGGCTAGTTTGGGTGTCAACTTGTGGATCAGTCGCCAGAGTTCTTCATGGCGCGTACCAAGCAATGCGGCCCTCCTCCTTCTTCCCGGGGTATGGCTGCTACATATTCTTGCCTATATCCTTGTTTGGCCCAACCATTCTAGGTTTTCGCTATCTCTCATGACTATTTTGATATATATATATATATATATCTTCTTATGAGATGTAATGTCACTTGCATAGCCTAAATTCCTTTCTATGTACTTGGCTAAACAACTTAATCATGGGTATGCTAATATTTTGATCTACCACTTGGCCTTGTCCTATGGTACTGTTCGAAAATGTTCACATCCCCATTGTTTAATTTGTTATTATCCTTGTTCATACCTTTTTTACTCTCATTGGTATTCTTTTCGTGTACCCGTTTCAGTCGATCGCCCGCAAGGTTCCACCTACTCTGAGGAACATGCTCGACCTAAGAAGAAGAAGACTACCACCAGTTCCAAAAAAGAAGCATCGGGCACCATCTCCGAGTCTGTCGGTTTGTGATCCGGACGATGCAGATTATGTTAGGAAGGAAGAAGTGGATATTGCGCCAAGACGCTCTATCGGTCAGTCCAAGCCAGGCACTAGGAGGGCCCCTGTGCCTCAGGTCCATGATGTTACAATGACCATGGTCCATGGTCGTCACAACTCAATGGAGCTTCCTTTCAACGGGGACTACCCCACACACGACTTCACCACCATGGGGGTTGAGGGAGTCCTGGATTAGGGGGTCCTCGGACAGCCGGACTATATACTTTGGTCGGACTGTTGGACTATGAAGATACAAGATTGAAGACTTCGTCCCGTGTCCGGGTGGGACTCTCCTTTGCGTGGAAGGCAAGCTTGGCAATTCGGATATGTAGATCTCCTCCCTTGTAACCGACTCTGTGTAACCCTAGCCGCCTTCGGTGTCTATATAAACCAGAGGGTTTTAGTCCGTAGGACAACAACAATCATACCATAGGCTAGCTTCTAGGGTTTAGCCTCTCCGATCTCGTGGTAGATCAACTCTTGTACTACTCATATCATCAAGATCAATCAAGTAGGAAGTAGGGTATTACCTCTATCGAGAGGGCCCGAACCTGGGTAAACATTGTGTCCCCCGCCTCCTGTTACCATCCTCCTTAGACGCACAGTTCGGGTCCCCCTACCCGAGATCCGCCGGTTTTGACACCGACATTGGTGCTTTCATTGAGAGTTCCACTATGCTGTCACAATCAAGGCTTGATGGCTCATTCGATCATCGGCAACGATGCGATCCAGGGTGAGGTTTTCCTCCCCGGACAGATCTTTGTATTCGGCAGCTTCGTACTGCATGCCAACTCGCTCGGCCATATGGAAAAGATTGAGAGCTACGCCTCTGGCCATCAGGTCAGGTTTGGAAGCTTGAATTATATCGCCGACATCCGCGAAGACTTGATCTTCGACGGATTCAAACCCATGTCAGGTGCGCTGCACAGTCATGATGAGCATGATCTAGCTCTGCCGTCGGACAGTGTTCCGGAGATCACACCTATAACTACCCCGGCCCTCAACCTAGAACAGATCGCGCCGTCCGAGGACGGGTGGATGGACACCTCCTTGAAGGCCGCACGCTCAGCGGCGATAGAGCCGAATAATGACTTTACCTCCTATGAGACCTGTGTTGCCGGACACTCGGATTTGTCCCCGGCCACAGACTCCAAACCGCCCGCGTCCGTGCCCATCCAATCTGATTGGGCACCGATCATGGAGTTCACCTCGACAGATATCTTTTAGCACTCGCCCCTAGGTGACGTCCTAAACTCATTACGGTCTCTCTCCTTGTCAGGAGACCCTTGGCCGAACTATGTCCGGCTCGAGTGGGAAGCAGACAGCGAAGAAATTCGTTCCCCGCCCACCACCCACTTAGTGGCCACTATCGATGACCTAACCGGCAAGCTCAACTTTGACTCCGAAGACATCGACGGTATGGACGATGATGCGGGAGACGAACAGGAACCACTGCCCACAGGGCGCTGGACCGCCACCTCATCGTATGATATATACATGGTGGACACCCCCAAAGAAAGCGATGGCAATAAGGCAACTGAGGATAATCCCCCTGAGAAGCAATCCAAGAACCAATGTCATCGGCGCCGCTCTAAGCCCCGCCATAGCAAAAACAGCGATACCGGCACAGGAGACAATAACGCTGCAAATAGTGCCGAAGACGAAGACAATCCCCTCCAGCCAGGCTTTGAGCAGGAGGATGGGCAAGCTAGCCCTAAGGAACAGGCAGAAGACGGAGAATCAGAGGATGACAATTACATGCCTCTCTCCGAAGACGAGGTGAGCCTCAGCGACGAAGAATTTATCGTTCCTGAGGATCCCATCGAACAGGAGCGCTTCAAGCGCCGGCTTATTGCCACAGCAAAAATCCTGAAGAAAAAGCAACAACAACTTCAAGCTGAGCAAGATTTGCTAGCGGATAGATGGACTGAGGTCCTGGCAGCCGAGGAATACGAACTCGAGCGCCCAATCAAAAGTTTCCCAAAGCGCAAGTTGCTACCCCAACTTGAAGAGGAAGCATTAAAGCCTGCGCTCCCAGCGTATGATGCGGCAGACCGGCCACCTCATGGCCGGGACAAAGTGGCATATCAGCCCGAAATCAAGCCCGCACCCCGTCGCCAGTCAAACAAAAACAGCAAGGCCCGAGGCAACACGCAGGACCTACAAGACGTATTGGAAAACAAAGCAGGACACAAAAGATCGATCTTCGGATCACGAGGGCGCGCCCCAACACATGACGACGACCGTCGTGCCGGATATACCAAAAGCAAATCTGGTCAGGCCGAACACAGCAGACAAGACTCATACCAACTGCGTCGGGACATAGCCCGGCACAGAGGCGCCGCACACCCCCTATGCTTTACTGATGAAGTAATGGGTCATGAATTCCCAGAAGGTTTTAAACTCGTGAACATTGAATCATACGATGGTACTACTGACCCCGCGGTATGGATAGAGGATTTCTTCCTCCACATTCACATGACCCGCGGGGATGATCTAGACGCCATCAAGTACCTCTCGTTAAAACTCAAAGGACCAGATCAGCATTGGCTAAATAGCTTGCCAGCAAACTCCATCGGAAGTTGGGAGAACCTAGCAAACGCATTCCTGGACAACTTCCAGGGCACTTATATGCGACCACCGGATGCTGATGATTTAAGTCACATAACACAACAGCCTGGAGAGTCAGCCATGAAATTTTGGACTCAGTTCCTAACCAAAAAGAACCAAATTGTGGGCTGTCCGGATGCCGAAGCCCTAGCAGCCTTTAAACATAACATCCGTGGCGAGTGGCTCGCCCGACATCTCGGCCAAGAGAAGTCAAAGTCCATGGCAGCCCTCACGACAGTCATGACCCGCTTCTGCGTGGGCGAGGATAGCTGGTTGGCCCGTAGCAACAACACAGCAAGCAACCCTGGCACCTCAGAGGCCAGAGACAGCAACGGCAAGCCACGTCGCAACAGATACAAGCGCCGCAAAAACGGCGATAACGCCGAAGACACGGCAGTCAATGCCGGATTAAGTGGCTCTAAATCCGATCAGCGGAAAAAGGCATTCAAAAGAAACAATCCGGGCCCGTCCAGTTTGGACCGCATACTCGACCGCTCGTGTCAAATTCACGGCACCCCCGATAAGCTAGCCAACCACACCAATAGAGAATGCTGGGTGTTCAAACAGGCCGGCAAGTTGAATGCCGAGAGCAAGGAAAAGGGGCTGCATAGCGACGACAAGGAGGAGCCCCGTCCGCCGAACACAGGAGGACAGAAGAAATTTCCTCCCCAAGTGAAAACGGTGAACATGATATACGCAACCCATATCCCCAGCGGGAGCGGAAGCGTGCACTCAGGGACGTCTACGCGATGGAGCCAGTCACCCCAAAGTACAACCCATGGTCTTCTTGTCCGATCACTTTTGATCACAGGGACCACCCCACTAGTATCCGTCATGGCGGTTCTGCCGCATTGGTCCTTGATCCTATCATTGACGGATTCCGCCTCACTCGAGTCCTTATGGACGGTGGCAGCAGCCTGAACCTGCTTTATCACGATACGATGCGCAAAATGGGCATAGACCCCTCGAGGATCAAACCCACAAAAACCACCTTCAAAGATGTCATACCATGTGTAGAGGCCTGTTGCACGGGCTCAATCACACTGGAAGTGGTCTTCGGATCTCTGGATAACTTCTAAAGCGAAGAGTTAATCTTCGATATCGTCCCCTTTCGCAGCGGCTATCACGCACTACTCGGACGAACCGCATTTGCTAGATTCAATGCGGTACCGCATTATGCATACCTCAAGCTCAAAATTCCAGGACCTCACGGGGTTATAACAGTTAATGGAAACACAGAACGCTCGCTCCGCACGGAGGAGCACACTGCGGCCCTTGCAGCAGAAGTGCAAAGCAGCCTTTTGAGGTAAACCGCCAATTCGGCGACAAGGTCCACAGACACATTCAAGAGAGTCCGGAATAACCTGCAACAGGTTCACCAGGCGCGTTCAGAGCTCGCCTAGCAATTCGGCCTCCGTCCGAGTCCCAGTCAAGCGATGAAATTTGCGCCGCGCGTACATAACTACGCACTAAAGATACCATGGGTATAGACGGAGGCACGGCTATAGCACATCCCACAATGCGGTTCAACCGCCTCAGGACCAGTATATCTTTATCATTTTCTTCCTTTCAGGACCCTATTCTCTGGAGGCCCTCTCCGATAGCTAGATCATCGGACCCATCACGGGAGGGAAGCACCAAGGGAGCAAGAAGCTTTGGCGTACAAGGGAATCCCCAGGTGGTCTCTCATAACGATCGTTATACCTGTTTTACATACCCGCACGCAGCTCGCCCTTGGATCGGACATGTTAGATAGTCCTATTTTTGCTTATTGTACTACTTATACACATACGCTTTGACGTATCCTCTAAATAATAATGCATAGCGTCAGCTTATTATTGCATTTCTTCGTCTTCCTTTTTTTCCTTGTTTGTTTATTCACTACAAGTTGCTCCCATGCATTCTGGTACGTTCAGTACGCTAGGGGCTTCAGTGTACCCCATAACACGGCAAGAAAAGTCTGAACACTTTCGACAGTGCGGCACCCCAAACTTATAGCATTATATGCATCAGCTCTGAATCATGTCTTGGGTCAATAGATGGGTTTGCCCGGCTCCCATGTTTTGGTGCCTTACGTTCCGCTATATCGGCTAAGGTAGCATTGGGAGAACTACTGCGATTGTGTCCCGGTTCTTCCGGACGAGCACCTCAGTAGAGAAAGCCGAAAACTGACTATCATGATGCGGCGAGAGCTAGTCGCTGTTCGAGAGGTCCCAAATCCCTAAAGATTTTTTCCGCTTCAGGCGAGGAGTCGGCCTTGTCCGATTTAGGCGTTCATAGCGCCCCAAGTTCGGCCTTCCAAATACCAGGGGCTTCGCCAAAATTTAAGATTATAGACTTCTATGGCTAAGTGAGAGTGATAAAGCTTTATAGTCCGATTGCCTGGTTCGTTGTGCTGAACACCTCCTTCGGAGGACCCAAAACTGGGATAAAGAGTGATCAGATTTATCCCAAACACCTCAGTACTAGCTACATGGGGGCAGAAGCCGACGACTAGGCAACTCTCAGATTTTATAAACGGCCGCACAGAAGGTAATATTTTAAATCAACAAGCGTTATATAGTGCACATGAACTCGTTTTCATATTACAGGATCACATGAGTACATTCATTCAAATACTACATCCTTAGAACATTCCTCCGCCACAAGGCGAGCACCCTTCAGGACGTTGTCATAATAATTTTCGGGGCGGCGATGCTCCTTGCCCTCCGGCGGCCCCTCCTTCACCAGCTTCTCGGCGTCCATCTTCGCCCAGTGCACTTCCGTTCGGGCAAAAGCCCTGCGCGCACCCTCAATGCAAATGGACCGCTTTATGACTTCAAGCCATGGACAGGCATTCACAAGCCGCCTCACCAGGCCGAAGTAGCTGCCAGGCAGGGGCTCGCCAGGCCACATCCGGACTATGAGGCCCTTCAAGGGCTTCAACTGGTCGCTCAAGGGCATCGGAATTTCGGTCTCAGTATACTGAGACCAGAACAACTTCTCCGTCGAGCTCCCTTCCTCGGCCTGGTAAAATTACGCGGCATCGGACACACTGCGGGGAAGATTTTCGAATGCTCCTGGAGAGCTCTGAACTCGGGTAAGTAAAATGAAAGTTTCCTTCACATTCTTGCTTTGCTTAATGAATTCCTTACCCGCCGCTATCTTCTGGACCGCCTGAAGCTCCTGGAGGGCCTTATGGGCTTCGGCCTTGGCATTTTTTGCATTCTCAAGGGCCTTCGCAAGCTCAGACCCTTGCGTCTTAGAGTCACGCTCCAACGACTCGTATTTTTTGACGAAATCCTGGAGCTCTTGCTGCACCCCGCCGACTCGAGCCTCTTGCTTCTCGCGCTCGGTGCGCTCCTTGGCCGCTTTGTCTTCGGCCTCGGACAGTGCCTCCTTTAGGGCCGCCACTTCGGTCATGGCCCCTAGCAAAATTCATGATGATCCTGTGACTTAACAACCACATTCTTTTTTTTATTATTCCTTACCAATATACGGACGGGTATTACTTACCTTTGTTCTCTTCGAGCTGCCTCTTGGTAAGGCCGAGCTCTTTTTCGGACCGCTCAAGGTCCCACTTCAGTGCGGAGACCTCCGCAGTGCGAGCGGTAGCGGCCAGCAGCGAAGCCTGCTTATTCAAATAAGACATATTCTGATTAGACTCCTGTGATTATAATTTGATCCTCTGTTCGGCCTTTCTTTGCGAATACCAAACACAGCATCAGGGGCTACTGTCTATGCTATAGCATTTTCTTATAAATTGATTACTTACCTCATAGCTTGTTAGAAGGCTGGCACAGGCTTCAGTCAGTCCGCTTTTAGCGGACTGAACCTTCTCTACCACCGCACTCATGACAGTGCGGTGCTCTTCGTCAATGGAAGCGCCGCGAAGCGCTTCCAGCAAGTTGTCCGGTGCCTCTGGATGGACAAAGGCCATTGGCACAGACGGCTCGCCCCCCTTAGTGAGGGGTCGCCCGACAGAGTCCGGAACCACTGGAGGTTCCGGCGCAGTATTCGGCCGGGGGCCGGACTTGCTGCCCCCCGTCATTAGGGCCCATGGGAGCCTTGCCTCCCATGCGCCCGGCGTCTGGGAGGTTGCCTTGGGGCGCCGCCAGAACTATCTTCCCTTGGCTTGGTGCCCTTCGGGACAACACCTCGGCGTCGTCCGTAGGGCGGGGGGAGGAGGCGGTTGGGAGCGAATCACTGTTCATCCCCGACAGGCCCAGAGACCTATCCGAAGATGATACGTCGAGACGGTCCTTGGGTGGGCTGCATGATCATGTTCGGCATGATAAGAAACAATAAAAAAATATACCAGAACTGTTATGGTATCCGAATACTTACGACTTCGCCAGGGGCGTGTCCCTGGGCAACAACTCCTCGTCATTGAACGCGGACGTGGTGGAGCGATCCGGAAGGAGGGCTCTTCCCTTCTTGGACCCCTCAGCCTCCCCGGATGGGGCAGCCTTCCTTTTCTTATCTCCCTCGGCTGGAGGGGGAGAATTTTCCTCTTCCTCCTCCTCGTCTTCGTGGGATGAGGGCGTCTCGGTATTATCGGATGACGAGTCCGATACAACCTTGCGTCGGAGACCTTTCCTGGTCCCCGCGGCCTTCTTCTCCGGTGCCTCATAGAGCGCCGGAACCAGCATCTTCGTCAGGAGAGTACTTGCTCGATCTTCGGGTAGTGGGGCTGGACAGTCAATTCGCTCCGCTTTCGCGACCCATTCCTGTCAAATAATGTGGATGCTCAGATCCCTCACATAATTATACTAGGGAAAGAAACGCCTTATGAGATATAAGGAGCTTACCGGATTAGCAGGGCGCTTTGCGCTGAGTCTGCGGTCCTCGGTAAGGGGAGGAGATACCTCGGCAGACTTGAACAGCACCCTCCAGATGTCCTGGTGCGTCGTGTCGAAGAGCTCTCGCAGAGTCTGGTGCCTTGCCGAGTCGAACTCCCACATATTGAATGCCCGTCTTTGACACGGGAGGATCCGGTGGAAGAGCATGACCTGGACCACGTTGACAAGCTTCATTTTCTTGCTTATCATGTTTTTAAGATAGTTCTGGAGTCCGGTCAGATCCACCGATGAACCCCAAGATAAGCCCTTCTCCTTCCAGGAGGTTAGCTGCATGGAGATGCCAGATCGGAATTCGAGGGCCGCCACCCAGTTGGCGTCGCGCGGCTCGGTGATGTAGAACCACCCCGATTGCCACCCCTTCATGGTCTCCACATGGGAGCCTTCGAGCCAGGTGACGTTGGGCATTTTGCCTACCATGGTGCCTCTGCACTCCACTTGCTGGCCGACCACCACCTTCGGTTTAACGTTGAAGGTCTTCAGCCACAGGCCGAAGTGGGGCTTGATGTGGAGGAAAGCCTCGCACACGACGATAAACGCCGAGATGTTGAGGATGAAATTGGGGGCCAGATCATGGAAGTCCAGCACATAGTTGAACATGAGCCCGCGAACAAATGGGTGGAGGGGAAATCCCAGCCCGCGGACGAAATGGGTAAGGAATACAACCCTTTCGTAGGGCTCGGGGGTAGGAACGATCTGCCCCGCGCCTGGGAGCCGGTGCGCGATATCTGCGGCCAGGTATCCGGCTTCCCGGAGCTTCATGATGTTCTCCTCCGTAATGGAGGAGGCCATCCACTTGCCTCCCGCTCCGGACATGTTCGGAGTGTTTTTGCGGAGAAGATGCGAACTTGGGCGCTGGAGCTCGAGTGCATGAGAATGGATAGGCAGGGAAGAAGAAGGCATGGGTAAAAAAGAGGAGTCCATATCCCTTTATAAGGGCGGTAGAAACTGCGTGCCTCCCCACTTGCCTGGTAAAACTCGCTGATTCCCCAAGCGTCATGATTGATGGCGCGGTTGGGTTACCCACGCCCGTATTGATGAGGATCCCGTGATAAGGGGACACGGTCTCTGCTTCGACAAGACATGCCAAGAAAACTGCCTCGCAATATGTGCAGTAGCTGGTTAAGAAAAATGGTTCGAATAATAACCGGGGCCATGGCGTGATGTCACGTTATGAAAAGTTGTCAGCAGATTAGATTTGTGGAAATATTATACTCTCTACGGTGGTATGTGGAATTTGTTTTGCAAAGCCGGACACTATCCTTGTGTTCAAAATCTTCTATGCAGTATTCGGAGGAGGAACCCGCCTTGCAATGCCGAAGACAATCTGCACGTCGGACTCGTCGTCATTTAAGCCTGGTTCAGGGGCTACCGAGGGAGTCCTGGATTAGGGGGTCCTCGGACAGCCGGACTATATACTTTGGCCGGACTGTTGGACTATGAAGATACAATATTGAAGACTTCATCCCGTGTCCGGGTGGGACTCTCCTTTGCGTGGAAGGCAAGTTTGGCAATTTGGATATGTAGATCTCCTCCCTTGTAACCGACTCTATGTAACCCTAGCCCCCTCCGGTGTCTATATAAACCGGAGGGTTTTAGTCCGTAGGACAACAACAACAATCTTCCAAGCCTTCCGTTGTTATCGTATTAGATGGCCTTAAGCCATATTTATTGTATTAAGTTCTCTCTTGAGACATTCGATGTAATAAGTGTGTACACTCTGTAGAGGTTTGCGCACTTTTCCCCACAAGACTCGATCTCCTCCGTTGGATTTCTGGCACTACATGGTGTTTGAGAAACGGATGGCCAAGACACAGTCTTTCAGAAACACTAACTCTTTACTCTGGGTGGACAGTTACACCTACTTTCCCCTACATCTGCTAGCCCACCACTGAAAGAGGTCATGCAACATACTCAACTATGCCAGAGCCCATAATGGCTTGTGGCTACACACGGAAGTTTCTAGCATGAATAATCTTATGATCCCTTTGAGCCTGGGTGGCAGACCGTAGGATGATCTCGCGGGTACTCGGGATATCCTAGGACAACACTGGATTCTCCAGGTGCCCACAAGCAATCCACCCAGATGTGTATTAAAGTTGCCACCTTAAGTTGAAACATTAATTAACAACTCACATCTGTCATGGATACACTCAAACTCAATCCACGTCTATGAGCATAGCATGGCAATATAAGCATAACGTAGAAGTAACTCCCAGGGGTTTGATAATAAAACAGGTAATAGGTTCTACCTCATCATCTACTTCCCAGACCCACATGTTAAGATATCCTACTCATGCAATGTGTGAGGGTTGAAACTAACGCATAAAAACTGGGTGATAAAGGGGTATGATCAAAGTGTTACTTGCCTTGCTGACGATCGGCAAATCCTAAAGACTCATAGTAGCACGCTTCGCACTCTGGGTGTTCTATCGCAAACAAACAATAGCATACATAAGCAATCAAGCAATGATGCACGAATAAAACTCAAATAAGAAGATCTAACCAGAAAGTGCAACTGAAGAACTCCGGTTTGCAAAAAGAATCAAATCAAACGGAGCAAGGAAACTCAAACTACGAAAGAAACAAGATCCGAGTACTAATCTGGACTAAAGTCAAATTTTACAGTACCAAAATCTTGTTCAAGTTGGTTAAACAGAAAGAGGGCTTCGAGATGAAGATCTAGGCTCTTGAATCGCCTGATTTCGATAAACGAGCAAAAAGATAAACTAAAACGAAAATCACAGCAGAAATCGCGATCGGAAATAATCACGGAAAAACCCTGGAAAAAGAAAAACCGATGCGGATGAACGGCGTTCGTTAAAATGAAAGTACGGACGAACGTCCGCAAAATAAATAAACCGACGGAAAAACCGAACCGATCTATAAAAAACGGATCCAGGGTTTCTAAAAAAACGAACGAACCGAAAAAACAAACGGTATTCTCGCGAAAACCTGCGGCGATGGCGGCGCTACCTCTAGCGAGGTTGGCAACGGCGGCGGCGGGGTCGCGGGTCGGCGGCGGCGGCAGCGCGGGCGGCGGGACGGCGGCGCGGCGCAACGGCTGCGGCGGCGTGGCTTATAAAGGCCGGCTAGGCGGTGTCCTAGTCGGGCACGGCCCGGTTAGGTCGGTTACTTTTTTTAAAGAAAATTATTCCGACGCGCAGAAAAACGAAGAAAAGAAATACTAAACGGACTCCAAAATCCTGAAATAAGTTTTCCCTGTCCTCTAAAAATATGTCGGACAAAGTGAACCTTTATTTGGGCCTCTAATGCAATTTTGAAAAATGCGTATTTTTCCTAATTCAAATAAAATAGCGATAAAACCCAAATAAAGAATCCTTTATTTGATTTTAATATGTTTACTCCAATATTTCATTTATTTTGGACAAGTCATATTATCTCCTCTCATATAATTTTAATATGAAATATTTTCGGAGAGAAAAATAATTAAAACCAAAGTGATCCTTGTTTCGATATTTGAGAAAAGTTCAAATATGAGAACTAAGAAAATACCCAACTCTCTCCGAGGGTCCTTAAGTTGCTTAGGATTTCGAGGATCGCAAAACGAAATGCAATAAAGTACGATATGCATGAATGACCTATGTATAACATTCCAAATTGAAAATTTGGGATGTTACACGGGTAGTGGGTGCTTGGGCAAAACATGCCAGTGCGAGCGTGAGTCATGCTATGAGCTAGGGCACCGGGGCGAGCAGTAGACCGGTTGGCGACGGGGCCAGTGATGCATCGACCGACGTGGATGAGCCTGAGGCCAAACCCGATGAGGTCGGTGTAGACATCTCCAGCGAGGGGGCGCGGGAGGTTAAGCCCAAGGCAGTTGCGCCCGAGGCGTCTGAGGCTCCGGAGTCGTACCTGAGCCAGCTGTAGTCGAAGCGCTGCCATGGCAGAAAACAGGAGATGGCGAAGCAAATCCTGTTGGGACAGCCGAATCAGCGGGCAAAGAGGCTGTCGTGGCACCCGAAGTAGAGTCCAAATCGGCTACCGTGGCAACTATTTTCGGAGTCAGCGCTAAAGGATTGTGAGCCAGTCGTGGGCGCCCGCACGAGAGCGCGGCAACTTCGGTGAAGACCCGCCAAGGAGAGGCGGTGATGACGATGTTGGTGCGTCAGCCGGTGGTACCTGCTGAAACGGGAACACTTTCTCGTCGAAGTAAACGTTTCATGAGGTGATCACATGATGAGAGACGGGATCATAGCATCAATAGCCCTTGGTGTTGGAGGGATAACCGAGAAAGATGCAGGCGATGGAACGTGGTGCAAGCTTATGGGGTGTGGTAGATGGAATACTCGGATAGCAAAGACACCCGAATTTGCGAAGCCCGTCATATGATGGAGGGTGCCGTAGAGAAGGTGGTGTGGGTGTAATTCCAGCGAACATGACACGGATGGAGATTAATCAAAAGAGATGTCATGGCAAGAGCATCCGGCCAAAAACGAGGCGACATGTTAGCATGGAAAAGGAGTGTGCAAACGCAATCATTTAGAGTGTGAAGAACATGCTCGACACGCCCGTTTTGTTGTGAGGTGTATGGACAACTTAGACAAAAAATAATACCATGTGTGGTGAGTAAGGTGCGAACGGCAAGATTATCAAATTCTTTTCTATTATCGGTTTGAAACACTTGGATGGGGCGACCAAATTGCGTGGTGACATAGGAATAGAAAGCGTTGAGAGTGGAAACAACATCGGTTTTTCACCATAATGGAAAAGTCCACACATAATGAGAAAAATCGTGTAAGACGACAAGATAGTAAAGATAGCCCGAACTACTTGCAATAGGAGAAGTCGATACGTTGATGTGAATTAACTGAACGGGTACGAAGCAATAGTGGGAGATTTACGAAAGGGAAGACGAACATGTTTGCCGAGACGACAAGCATGACAAGTGTGATCCTCAACCTTATTACACGTGAAGGAAAAACTCCGAAGAATATGATGAAGGGTGGTGGGGTTGGGATGACCCAAACGAGCATGCCAAAGGTCCACACCGGCGGAGAGGGCGACGGGAGCGGTGGCGCTGGAGGAGGATGGGTGAACCGGGTAGAGCTCGTCGGGGCTGTCACACCGATGAAGAATCATCCGGGTACGGGCGTCCTTCATAGAAAAACCACACTCGTCGAATTCAACGATAATGGGATTTTGACGAGTAAAACAGCGAAACGAAACAAGATTTTTTATAAGTGTAGGAGAGACAAGTATGTTAGACAATGATAAAGGTGTAGAATTAGATGGAAACGAAGCATGACCAACATGTGTAATAGGAAGAGAGGATTCATCACCTACGGTAATGGGAGTGGAAGCGGTGATAGGGAAATAAGCATGAAGGTTACCGGGGTGGGAGGACATGTGTATGGTCGCCCTGGTGTCCATGTACTAATTACCTCTGCCGGTGTAGTTCGTCGGTGGAGGGGTGGAGGGAAAAACATCAAGGAGGAACGGATCCCATGGGGCCAGGGCAGCGGAGGCACCGCATAGGGGCAGGGGCACTGGCTGTTAGTAGTAATCTTGATTAGTTAGTACTCCCTTCATTTTTAAATATTTGTTTTTCTAGGCATTTCAACAAGTGACTACATACGGAGCAAAATGAGTGAATCTACACTCTAAAATATGTCTACATACATCCGTATATAGTAGTCATTTGAAATATCTAGAAAGACAAGTATTTAGGAATGAAGGGAGTAGCATGCATATAGTTAGCTGGTTAGTGGCCGGCCGTTGAGGAAAGCTAGCGCGAACTCGGTATGGATGCATGCAGGTCTTTGGTGCAATAGACGCGGGGCGCGCTGGCCACGGCTGGGATGAAGACCGGATCATGTGCATGAGTGAGCGGTTCACGTACGAGGAAGCCGGCTCAGCAGGAGCTCGTGCGTGGCGTGCGCATGAGGGTCGCAGGAGCAGTTAGGCAGCGTCTGTGTCTATAAAACTCGTTGTAATCGCGTCGATTCGGTTTGAGCCGAGTGGAATACAAGAGAGATTTGGGCGTTCGTCGCCAGCGGGGCATCCATCGCCGCGGGCGTTTGTCGCCGGGCAAATGTCTCCTCGTGTTCTTGTCTGATCGTCCGTCGATCCTCGGTTCCAATAATTGGTATCATGAACTTGGTGTCTTGGGCGTGCTTGCCGTACCGGAGGCGTGGCAGCGATGGCGGCGTACGCCGGCAGCTGCACAACGGAGCTCCGGGCCATGTGTCGGCCCATGGAGGTGGGCTGCGCTGTGGCTGTCATGGCGCGTGGCGGAGGCGGAGGCGACGGGCGGTGACGTCGTACGTGTGGTGACCGCGGAGACCGCCGAGGCGCTGTGTGGTGGCGTGGCGAAGCAGCACGGCGTGGCGGCATGGAGGCCGCGTCGGCGAGCCGGGCGCGACCGGTGCGTGTTATGGGTGCGCACTGGACGCATCGGGCGTGTCGGGACCGCGGGCATGTGTACGAGCATGCGGTTGACGTTGGGAGGAGGCGTATGTCGCCGTTGTGCTCAAGTCCGTGGTCGAGTTCGGTTACATCCTTCCAGCGTTTGTCGCTGGGGCTGCCATGGCGGATGCGGAGGCGGCACGCGGTGAGCGTTTGGTGCAGTCGGCTCGTCGGGCGCGTCGGATGCGCGCGGGACGTGCGGAACGCACTGGTGCGGTCGGGCTCGTCAGGCGCGTCGGGAACGCACGGGACGTGCGGGACGCAGAGGGACGTCAGGCGTGTGTCGCTGGCGGAGAAGGAGCTCGGCGTATGTTGCCGGGGTCGTGACGGAGTACGGTGCGACCGGCGTCGGTGCGACCGGCGTCGATGCGCTGGGTCGGGTCCGCACGCTGGGTCACAGCCACGACCGCGATAATGACAGGAGCAGCAGCAACTCCGACGAAGGCAAGTCAAGATTAAAGAGGAAAATGTTAGTAGTAATCTTGATTAGTTAGTAGCATGCATATAATGAGCTGGTTAGTGGCCGGCCGTTGAGAAAAGCTAGCGCGAACTCGGTATGGATGCATGCAGGTCGTTGGTGCAATAGACGCGTGGCGCGCTGGCCACGGCTGGGATGAAGACCGGATCGTGTGCATGAGTGAGCGGGTCACGTACGAGAAAGCCGGCTCAGCAGGAGCTCGTGCGTGGCGTCCGCACGAGGGTCGCAGGAGCAGTTAGGCAGCGTCTGTGTCTATAAAACTTGTTGTAATCGCGTCGATTCGGTTTGAGCCGAGTGCAATACAAGAGAGATTTGGCGTTCATCGCCGGCGGGGCATCCGTCGCCACGGGCGTTTGTCGCCCGGCAAATGTCTCCTCGTGTTCTTGTCTGATCGTCTGTCGATCCTCGGTTCCAACACTGGCCACCCAAACGTCTTAGGAGGAGGGAGGCACAGGACCTGCGAAAGGGGTTAGAACAACAGGAGATGAAGGAGTGAGGAAAGGCCATGGCAGTGGTGGGGAGGGTGGGGAGTGGTGCGGGTGTAGGAAGAGAAGAGGAAAGGGTGGGAGAAGAAGAGCAGCGGCGGCAGAGAGATGGCGGCAGCTGTGGCGGGAAGAAGGAAAGAGGAGGGCAGCGGCAACAGGAAGAGGGAGGCGGCTGCTGGGACGTGTGGCGGCGGCGGCAGGGTACTGCAGCGGCGACCGCAGGAGGTTAGGCGCGGCGACGGCAGTGTACTGCGGCGGCGGTGGCTGGGAGGGGCGGCGGCAGCAGTAGGGTACTGCGCCGGCGACGACATGAGGGTGGGGGCGGCGGCGGCGACAGTGTATTACGGCGGCGACAGTTGGGAGGTGCGGTGGCAGCGGCAGGGTACTGCGGCGGCGTGAGGGTGGGCGGCGGCGGCTGCTCGAGGAGGCGGCGGCGCGCGAGAAGAGCGGAAGCCTGGTTTTGGATCGATGAGCTATATGATACCATATGGAAGACAATATTTGAATCGATGATTGTATTGATTATATGCCGTATATATAGAGTACATGGGCTGCGAGATCCCAATCGTATCCGTCGGGAGATATCGCTAGACCAGGAAACAAATAAAAGAGATCCTAACCGCCTAATGTACATGCAGTAACAATCATGCTCAACAATTTGGAATGGAGGTAGTAGATTATAACTTGTAACTCCTTCAATTCATGATCCTGTCTATGGTGCTTGCATAATATTACTCCACTATAATAAATGCATAAGCACCTTCTAGCATAGGTGCTTAATCATGCACACCACCAACACCATTCTTCATATTAACGCAGATGTTATCCTCTGCTAAGAACCTCTGCAAACATTTGCATTATACATGCTCTTACACCGATAACAAAAAAGAGTAGCCAACGTGATTAGTGCTATTAGTTAGCCTGACACCGACGATCATCCTGGCCCTGGCTTTACCCCTGTACAGCCGTGAATAGTTATGTCATGTATGACAGAGTTGGGTCAGCAACAGTCTGGATTGTCCAACCACTGGACCAGGTAATCAATCCCTCAAGATTTGAAGCTGGCTGCAGGAGCCGCTCGAAGGAGAAAGGGCTGAGGGAGGGAGGGAGATCTCTGGATCGCTCTACAGCTTGCTGGTACTGTGTGCAATGGTAACACACTGTGTCGGAGGCTTGGAGCTGGCCCTTAGCCTCCTCTGTGATTGCGATGGGTGCTGGCCTGCTGGCCAAGTGGTCGCCGGAGCAACCCAGACCGCCCAGGGCCACGACCATTTGGTTGGGCCGCCATGGATGGATGTGATCTGACCTTGCTGCTTTTTCCAGCTGCCTAGCCTGCATTGTGCTTGCACGTGCAGATGCTCATATGCCCGCCCGAATTCCTTCCCAATCCAGTGCGACCGGCCGGATGGCTACGCGTGCAATGCCGCTACAGGGCTAGGGAGTGGACATCTTAACTGAATTATTAATTCCTAGGAGACGCAGATAGTCTACGTGCTCATGATGCTTTGTACGTTCAGAAGTAGGAGTAGTACTTTTAACACCTTGTTGTCCCTCGTTGCCTCCATTTTTCAGGGACGAGACTATCCATGATAAGAGTAACATAGTGATAAGATCGTACATATCTAAATAAAATACATGATATGATAAATAATTAATGAAAAAAAGACATATGATACCACACATATTAAGATAAAATTAGTCTATAACCTAATAAATAAAGTATTACATGATACCACATATATATGTTACTAACGTAAACTACTCCCCATTGTGGCCAGTCTTGAGAAAACTAAAACTTCCTCTGTAAATTGCTACCTCCTCGTGATATCCGTTTCTTCTTCTTAAACCCCCCGTTGCTGTCCTGTAAGTGTAAATTACCCCCTCCCAACTGAGCTGGAAAAGGTGGCCTGGCCTCTAGCTAAGCTAAACAATTGGAGCGTGCTACCTGCTAGCCTCAGTGTGGATCAGTGCAGTGACTGAGCATTGCAACTTGCCCTCATTTCCTTGGTGCTGCAACTACTAACTGCTTCCAAGGAAAGCTTCAAGCTATGCATGCCTGCAGTGAGTTTTAACTGATTAGTTTTCTCTCTCCTTTCGTAGTGGACTCAATGTTATATATATTCAGCCTAGCTCGTGAATGTTGCATCAGTACTAGTACTAGAGTACTATCTATCTATCCCTAAACCTGTACCCTTTGAGTGAGTGTCGCTGGTGAAGCTGACCTCCTCCTTTACGTGTGTCACGAGGGGAGGCTACAGCGCGAATGGACTCCAGCGTCGTGTCGCTTTAACCACCGTCGCCGGCCGGCCGTACGTCGTGCCCATGGGGCCGCCCGGCATTCTTATCTTCAGCTCGAAGCTAGGCTGGCCAGCTGCGTGCTGATGCCATGCTTGGGATAGATAGCCTAGACCTTACCTTAGTGGTGCCTTACAGCACTGCTAGTGCATAGCGCTATCTGCAGGGATCGCTAAAGAAGATACAGGCAGGGACTGTGAGCCTTCTCGATCTGCATCACCAACATGGATCCAGCCTTGGGCCAGGTGGCGGCGGGGATCGTTACGTCCTGCTAAAGACCATGTGGGTAAATCCTGCCTAGCTAGCTAGCAATATTTTCTTGTCGATCTCCAGCCACCTTTTCTCCATCCTGCCTTTGCATATACAGTATGCAGATAATTCGTCATGAAGCAAAGTATTTTCTTGGAGCATTTCTACTGCTATGTATGCTTCAGCTTGTTTCAAGACTGCACTAGATGTTCACCCAAGTGCTCGAATCGGAAAATTTACTAAAAGCACAATATCACATGAAATAAAGAGATGTGTTAAAAAAATTCAAACATAATAAAATATCTGGTCGTCGATCTGGTGGATCATTTCTTTATTAGTAAATCATTCCTGTTAGAATTTACATAACCGTATATAAACAGAGAACATCCGTTAATAATATATTATCAATTGTATCTAAATAACAGGTCATAACCTATTAGATTTACACAACCATGTCGAAACGATCTCAACTATTAGATCTACCTAGCCAAATAGATTAATTGACTCCTCGTAATTTTATCTAAACCGGCTATTAGGAGGTAGGGTTCTGCCGGTTCTAGGGCGGAGATTGTAGGGGGAAGATGGAGGAGGACGAGGACAAGGGCGTGGCGGCCGGCGGCTGGGCATCGTCCTTGCGTGGTGGAGAAGAGGCAGCGGCGGCGCAAGAGGCGGCTAGGGTTAGGTTTCCCGGCTCCTTAAAGGAAGCCGAGCAAATAATGATTGCTTATTGCTTGATTAGATTGATACATCTCCTCTCCTTATATAGAGAGGTTTACTTGGCTCCTAAGCAAACGATAAGATAAATGGGCTAAGCCACTAATAAGGATAAGATAACTTGCACTACAAGAAATATGTCAACTTGTGACCTTCTGTCAGTGACCCTGGCAGAATTGGTCATAAATCTACGACCATTTGAGACCAATTGGTCAAAAACTGTTCCGGGGGCTCCAAACCCTAAACTATAACGACCATTTTAGTCAGAAATGTCGTAATTTCCTTACATGAAATGGTCATAAAGCAGACGGCACTGGTCCGCTGCCTTATTTCTAGCTGATCACGACCAATATAGATGGTCATAACCTTATAAGTTGTGGTGGATTGCTATGACTGGGCGCCACCTCATCAGTTTTGCCTATGTGTCATCTCCATGTGTCAATTTTTGCCCTAGGTTGTGAAGCAACCTATATTTCTGTCATTCCCAAAAAAATTGGGCATTCTTTACTATCCAAATCATTGCCTCATGACAATATTCAACTCCATTTTCCTGGTAAATCTTCCTCGGCAAATTTTTAAAGTTTTTGTTCAGCTCGAACTGTTGTGAAGGAAGTATTGGCTAGCATATCCTAATGAGCTGAATTTTTGCCACATCTTCTATATTCCCAAATCATAGCTCTCCACGAAATTTGAGCCCCATCTAACAATACATGTGAGCTCAGCATCCAATATTTGTTTCTAGTGATATTTTCAGTTTGTGAAGCAGCTATTATTTATGTTAATTTATGATTGCTGAAAATTTATCACGACATGACCCTACCCATAGAACCTCCCTCCGCCAAATTTTAGCTCATTTATTCTAGCCAATTTCTCTCAGCATTTTTCCCAATTTTCTGTTCAGTGGAGAGCACTGTGAAGGAAGTACCATTTTTATGTATCCAAATGGTATAAAATCTTTAAAGTGGCTTCACATGCCCAAATTATCATCCTCCTCCAAATTTCAGATTGATCCATTCATTCATTTGAGTCTAGCATGAACATTCATATATTTGTCCAGTGTGGTACGTTGCAAAGCAAATGCCACCTAAGCTCCTCCATTTGAGCTGAAAATTTGTGAAGACAGTCTTCTTAGTAGATGATCATCCTCAGCCAAAACTCACGCCATTGGCAATGTGCATTTCCCGTACCGCTAATCAAACACTTGGTTGCTAATTCATGTTGGAGCATAGTTCGGTCTCCTTGTTAGATTCTTCTGTTGTCATTTTCTTCCTAGCACCTACCTCGGGAGTTCCCAACCCACTAGGCATGCCTATGCCGTCAAGAATGCAGGGCAATTCCACGGTCATGCGGTGACCACGCGGTGGGCATGCGAGTTTACGCACTCTAGAGTTGGGGCCCTCGGCCACCATCCAAACCTCGACGTATCGCCACCAAACCATGTATTTCTGATTAAATAGATACTTTTGTACCTAGAAATGATTTTTGGAAAAAACAAATAGCAAACTATGAGGCAGCCGCAATTCAAATTTGACCCGCTTTCAACTGAATCGGCAGAAATTTGTCTTTTTCACGAGAGGTGGATCAAAACTTTTAACACCCAACCATTTTGTCAATTGTACATTAAATATGGCCTAGTATTTAAAAAATTGATTTGGTCTAAATTTTCAACAATTATTTGGTAGGCCCTTCACAAAAAACTCATATTGGGCACTCGAAAAATGGAAAATGATTTTTTCGTCCAAAGTAAATGAACTTCCTTAGGCAACATTGTTTGCCATTCCTATGTGCACCCTTGTGCACAATATGAGGTTATTTTAACAAACTATGCCATGAATGTGGCCATAAAATTGATAATTTGGCTTGAAAGCCATGAATCTTTAGAGATGATATCTCATTTCCGAGAACATTTTTTTAAAAGAATTGTTGTATTACCAGTTTATTATTTTTCCTGGTAACTTGGTCACATATAATGACACAATGCGAAGGTTTTTCAAATTTTTGATTTTTTTGAAATTTTTATGCCCGTTTCAAAATGCTGTCAAAACGGCAGGCTTGGCCGTTCCTAGCTAGTGGTTGAATCTTGGAAAACTTTTGATATTTCTCTGATTAAGTAGATACTTTTGTAGCTAGAAATGGTTTTTGGAAAAAATAAATAGCAAACTATGAGGCAGCCGCAGTTCAAATTTGACCCACTTCCAACTGAATCGGCAGAAATTTGTCTTTTTCACGAGAGGTGGATCAAAGCTTTTGACACCCAACCATTTTTTTAATTGTACATTAAATATGGCCTAGTATTTTATAAAATTGATTTGGTCCAATTTTGCAACAATTATTTGGTAGGTCCTTCACAAAAAAAACTCATTTTGGGCACTCGGAAAATGGAAAATAATTTTTTTGTCCAAAGTAAATAAAAACTTCCTTAGGCAACATTGTTTGCCATTCCAATATGCATCCTTGTGCACAATATGAGATCATTTGAACAAACTATGCCATGAATATGGCCATAAAATTGATCATTTGGCTTGAAAGCCATGAATCTTCGCGCATGATAGCTCATTTCTGAGAACACCTTTTCAAAAAAATTGTCATATTACAAGTTTATTATTTTTCCTTGAAACTTGGCCACATATAATGACACAATGCGAAGGTTTTTCAATTTTTTTAATTTTTTTTAATTTTTTATGCTCGTCTCAAAATGCGGTCAAAACGGCGGGCTTGACCGTTCCTAGCTAGTGGTTGAATCTTGGAAAACTTTTGATGTTTCTCTGATTAAATAGATACTTATGTACCTAAAAATGATTTTTGGAAAAATAAAGAGCAAACTATGAGGCAGTTACAGTTCAAATTTGACCCGCTTCCGGCTGAATCGGCAGAAATTATTCTTTTTACACGAGGTGGGTCAAAGATTTTGACACCCAACCATTTGGTCAATTGTATATTAAATATGGACTAGTATTTGAGAAAATTGACGGAGTCCAATTTTACAACAAATATTTGATAGGTTCTTCACAAAAAACATTTTTGCCTCTCGGAAAATGATTAAAAATAGCTAGAAAGATCAGAAATGCGTAAAAATTGGTCCTTATACATAAAATATGGTCTAATTCTAGTGAAAATTTGTGTGGTACCCATTTGCAAAATATTTTTGATACCTACTTCACAAAATCCTTCTAGTTTTAATAGTACTTGGAAACTCTTTTAAATCACTGGTTTTCTGAACCAATCAGAACCATTCCCACGGATCAATGACATGGCGCCCATCCATCCATCCATCTCTCCATCCCACATCCATCCATCCATCTATCTACAGAAAAAAGGAAAAGGAGATACCCCACCCGCAGCCCAAACCCTAGCTCAGATCCCCCATCTCGTCGCCGCCGCCGTCCCCTCCCGATCTCACCCCCACCTCTCCCCTCAACCAAGGACGACGGAGATCCAGTCCTCTCCCTGCGTGGCAACCCTTCCTCCCACCCACTGCCGACCTCGCCGTCCTCCTCACCCACCGCCCACCTCGTCCCTCCCTCCTCCCTCTGCCCCTTGCCTCGATCCCCCAGATCCAATCGACACAACCCCGCCGCCCCCGCACCCCGTACTGTCCACCATGGCCGCCTCCTCCTCCTCCGGATCCCCGCACCAACCCACCACCCCGCCATGGGGGCGCGTCTGCGGCGGCTACCCGATCGCACCTCGTGCCTCCCTCTCCCTCGCACCAATTCTCATCACCGCCACCAACAGCGCCCAATCCCACCACCGACGGGCCAGATCCCGCCCGACTTCGGCATCCTCCGGCGCGCCCAACACACCACCGTGACCTCCTCCGTCCGTTCCGTCCTCCCATCGGGCCAGATCCGGCGCACGCGTCCTCCAGAGGCCAAGCGCAACCCTTCCCAGCGGCTAGGGTTGTGGCTAGCACGTCGCCATCGTGGCTCCAGTGACTCAGGTGAGTCTCTCCACTCCTCTTCGTCACATACCTTCGTCTCTTCCTCACCTCTTCTTTTCTCCCTTGCAGATCTCGACGTCCAGGTTTGTTTCTTGCTCCGTTGACGGCTAGGGTTCCGATGTGGTTCGGTTGTGGCATGGCGGAGCGGGCGACAGAGGTGTCTTGGAAGCCACCAACATCAACAGCGTGCTCCTACTCCAGCTTCTGGCCAGGGTTCGTCGGCCTCCTCTCTCTCTCTCTCTTCCCCCACTTTCTCTCTATTTCGATTTACCTATCTAAATTACGTCTCTCTACATCTGACCCCTTCTCTCCCCTCGCCTTGTGGATGCAGATCCGTCGAGGGATACATCATCGCCGGAATGTTGTCCTGGGTGCAGTCCTCCCGCATGCCACAACACCCACACTTGACTGACTCTATCTCCATTGCTGCTGGCTATGGCTATTGCTCTGTGGTGCGGTGTGCTGTGCTGAGCTGGCCTTGGTTGGATTCTTGGGAGGCTATTTGTAGGGGAGGAGGTTATTACGGTTGTGATGGTAGGGGTGGGGATGGGAATTTAGGTTGTTGTTACTTGGTAGTGCCTACATAGTGAAGTCTAGTTTATTTTTCATATGGTATACCTTGTTATCGATCATCATTTGCTTCCTAATACACCTCATCAAAGCTTTCAAAGGCTCTCATTTTTCTGCATTACAAAAAATTGTAGTGCTGACCCCACAAGTACTTAGCATTTCTAAATGTGTCTATTTCTTTTGCTCCCCTAGGTTTAACCCCTAAGCTACAAAAACTTTAAATTGGTCTGTGGGCAAGTGGGTTGGTAAATATAGAAGATGTAGAGATGTAGAACTGAAGCTTGGTACTTAGCGATTTAATTTGTAGGTACTTAGTCTTACCTACACAATGAATTGTAGTTCGTTTGTCATATGGCATAGCTTATTAGTAGCTACTGCTCTTTATTTCAAGCAGTAATGCAATAGCCTACTTTGTAAACTGATGATTTGTACGTGTTAAGTTTTCAACCCCGACAACCCCACTATAGTCACTTGCTTCCTAATCTAGCACGTGATTTTTTGGACATATTGCTCTTTTATTTTTTGTGAATCATATTCTGGACTGACTGTTAGTGTTGTCGAATGCACATAATATTATGTTACTGGGTATGTGAAAGACAATTAGCTAGGGTTAATTTCTGCTGCTGTTAATGCCTATTGATCCATATGTTCTTGTTAACACCATGTAGTATACTAACAACCGCCTTTCCTATAGCACTGCTACACAACCGCCTTACCATATGTTCTTGTTTATGATGGTCTTTGTGAATTCTTCTTGAGAACATATGTGCTTGTGAAAGTTAGATCAGTATTGTTGCTTGATTTGTCTCATGTGTCCATGTCTAGGTTCAGTTATTTCCCTTTGTAATAAGCTCTGTTTTATGTCATGTCCTAGTGTTAACATCACCATGGCATGACTATAATATCACTTATTGAATGATTTGGTGGACTATGAATCTTGGTGACAGTAATGTGATGGCTATATAACTCGGCAATTCACCTCATCCAATTTTGTAGCTGAATTCTGTGGCATATGTTGTTTCAATCTGATGCCGTTTTAATATTTGTCGTTTGAACTCGGATGTTCTCATTTTATCTTCACATCTAAATACACACACACACAACTTTTTCTGCTGTGTTGGTGCACATGGATGTGGAATAATGCTCATTTTGGTAGAAAGATTTGGAGTCTTGCCCAACTTTGCCTAACTATTGTAGCGACCCGACCTCAGATAGTCAAGTCTCTGTGCTTCAGTGTCATCCCTGGATCGGTAATGCTGACACACATAGTACTCGAAGGATTTATAATAGAGTGGCAATCACACACTTATTACATCGAATGTCTCAAAAGAGAACTTATTACAATAATATGGCTTAAGGCCATCTAATACGATAACAGCGGAAGGCTTGGAAGATAAAGTGAGTCCATCAACTCCAACGGCATAACTGAGCTGCACGGCAACGACCTAACGACCTTACTCCTCGTCAGAAAAGTCTGTAACATAATACGTTGCAGCCCGAAAACGGGTCAGCACATGGAATATGCTTGCAAAATAACACAGTAGAGCAAGAACAGAATAATGCTATCACTACATGCATATCTGGCTGGTGGAAAGCTCTATGGTTATAGTTTTTGCGAAAAGCCAATTTTTCCCTACAACAAAGGAATAGATTTTAATTTAACTATCATGGTAGTTGAAACATCATTGAGAAGGTTCCTCCAACTCAATCCCAATTAAAGTGATTAACATCCCAACAATATTAATTAAGAATGATGAGATACATGTGATAACCCAAATACCAGATACTCAAGAATTGTCCATAACCGGGGACACGGCTAACCATGATTAGATTATACACTCTGCAGAGGTTTGCGCACTTTTCCCCACAAGACTCGATCGCCTCCGTTAGTTTTCTCGCACTACAAGGTGTTTGAGAAACGGATGACCGAGACACAGTCTTTCAGAAACATTAACTCTCTACTCCGGACAGACCTTACCAAACCTACATCCCACTACCTGCTGATCTGCCTCTTCAAGAGCTTCACGTAACTTACTCAACTATGCTAGAGCCCATAATAGCTTGTGGCTGCACACGGAAGTTTCTAGCATGAATCATCTCAGTTCCCTTTGAGCCTGGGTGGCGGTCCATAGGAAGATCACACGGGTACTCCGGGATTTCCAAAAAATACAGGCAACACTGGGTACTCCAGGTGCCTCAGTCCACCCAGATGTTAATTTAAGTTGCCACCTTAGGTTGAACCATTAATTAACAATCTCACATTTGTCATGGATTTCACTCAAACCCAAACCACGTCTACGAGCATAGCATAGCATAGCATAGTAATATAAGCAGCGTAGAAGTAACTCCCAGGGTTCGAATGTAACAGGGGTAATAGGTTCTACCTCATCAACTACTTCCCAACCCACATGTTAATGACATCCTAATCATGCAATGTTTGAGGATTGGAACTAATGCATAAAAACTGGGTGATAAAAGGGATATGATCAAAGTGTTACTTGCCTTGCTGACGGTCTGCGAAACCTAGGGACTCGTAGTAGCACGCTTCGCACTCCGGGTGTTCTATCGCAAACAAACAATAACTTACATAAGCAACAAGAAAAGATACGCAAGCAAAACTCAAATAAAAGAGATTGACCAGAAAGTCCAACTTAAGAACTCCGGTTCACAAAAAGAATCAAATCAAATAGAGCAACGAAACTCAAACGGCAAAATAGAAAAACTTCGTTTACTAATCTGAACCTAGGTCAAATTTTACAGTAGCAAAAACTTATTTAAGTTGGTTAAACGAAAAGAGGGTCGTGAGACAAAGATCTAGGCGCTTGAATCGCCTGATTGCGACTAACGAGCGAAAAGATAAACAGAAACTAAGATCGGATCAGAAATCGCGATGAGAGAAATCGCGGAAATAAATCCGATAAAAAGAAAACTGACGAACAGATTAACGAACGAGCGTTAGTTAGCTGTATCTAACGGGCGAAGAACCGTTCGTTAAAACAAACGTACGGACGAACGTCCGCTAGCTAGAGAACCGAGAAAAACTGGCGAAACCGAAAAAAACGAATCTAGGGTTTCAAAAAACCCGGATGGTTTTTTATAAAAAAACCGGCGGCGAAGTCCGACGGCTACCTCCGGCAGGGGCTCTGGCTGGCGAGGTGCGGGCGGTGGGGCGTCGGCGGCGGCAGCAGGCGCGGGCGGCAGCGAGGCGCGGCACGACGGCGACGGTAGCTGCGGGCGGCGGCGGCTGGCGCAGCGTGGCACGGGGCGGCGGCGGCTGCAGGCGGCGTGGGCGGTGGTGGTGGGGTGGTGTTGGTGGGGAGCGGGGCGGCGTATAAAAAGAGGCGGGGCGGTGGCGGCTTGGAGGAGGGGCCAAGGCGGGGCGGCGGAGTCCGGCTCGGACTCCTCGTCCGAGTCGGTCGGCGGCGGTGCGCGCGACGGGGAAGGCGGCGGCGGACGGCCTGGCTCGGCTGGGCCTTAGGCCCAGTCGGGCGCCGAACTTGTTTTTTAAATAGTTTCGTCGACCGAAATAAAATCCTAGAAAAATAAATAAAAAATCTAAAAATGCCAAAACAAATTTTCACCGTCTAAATAAAATATTTAGAACGAGATGAACATTTTCTTGGCCCTAAAATGCAATTTTTAAAAACATGCAACTTTTCTAATGCGAACAAAATTGCAATAAAATCCAAATAAAACAAATATTTGATTTTAATATTTTTCCTCCAATATTTTAATTATCTTGGAGAAGTCATATTATCTCCTCTCATATATTTTAATATGAAATATTTTCTGAGAAAAATAATTAAAACCAAATCCTCATTTCAATATTTGATAAAAATCAAATATGAAAGCCAGGAAATCCCCAACTCTCTCTCTCTCTCTCCGAGGGTCCTTGAGTTGCTTAGGATTTCGAGGATCGCGAGACGAAATGCAAATAAAATATGATATGCATGGATGACTATGTATAACATTCCAAATTGAAAATTTGGGATGTTACAAACCTGCCCCCCCTTAAGATGAATCTCGTCCTCAAGATTCGGGTTGGCTAGAAAATAGGTGTGAGTGGTCTTTGCAAAGATCATCCTCTCGTTCCCAGGTGGCTTCATCCTCGGTATGGTGGCTCCACTGAATTTTGCAAAACTTGATAACTTTACTGCGAGTGACTCTGCTGGCAAACTCAAGAATCTTTACTGGCTTTTCCTCGTAAGTCAAATCACTGTCCAACTGAATTGCCTCCAAGGGTACTATATCTCTTAACGGTATATCGGCCATCTCAGCATGACACTTCTTCAGCTGTGAAACATGGAACACATCATGAACTCCTGACAATCCTTCGGGTAATTCCAACTTGTAGGCGACTTCTCCCATCCGTTCCAAAACACGATACGGCCCTACAAATCTCGGAGCTAATTTCCCTTTAACTCCAAAACGTTTCACTCCTCGCAAGAGAGATACTCGTAAATATGCTTTGTCTCCAATTTCATATGTTACCTCCTTGCGTTTCGAATCTGCGTAACTCTTCTGCCTGGACTGAGCAATCTTCAGTCTATCACGAATCAATTTAACCTTCTCCTCAGACTCTTTGATCAAGTCTGGTCCAAACAACTGTCGGTCTCCTACCTCGTCCCACATCAAAGGTGTTCTGCACCTACGTCCATATAGGGCTTCAAACGGTGTCATCTTCAAACTGGCTTGGTAGCTATTGTTGTACGAAAACTCTGCGTAAGGAAAATTGTCATCCCAACTAGATCCATAATCTAGCACATAGGCTCTCAACATATCTTCCAGTATCTGGTTGACTCTCTCGGTCTGTCCGTCCGTCTGCGGGTGAAAAGTTATACTGAACTCTAACCTTATTCCCAAAGTCTGATGTAACTGATGCCAGAACTTTGAAGTAAACTGTGTTCCTCTATCTGATACGATGGTCCTTGGAACTCCATGCAGACATACGATCCTGGACGTATAAATATTGGCCAACTTTGCACTGGTATAAGTGGTTTTCACTGGGATGAAGTGAGCCACTTTGGTCAAGCGATCTACTACTACCCATATGGAATCATATCATGCTTTTGTCCTGGGAAATCCGGTGATAAAGTCCATGCCAAGTTTATCCCACTTCCATTCAGGTATCGGCATAGTTTGTAATAGTCCTGCTGGCTTCTGATATTCTGCCTTCACTCTTTGACATACATCACATACGGCCACATACTCGGCAATATCCTTCTTCATACCGGTCCACCAGAAACGTTCCTTCAAATCCAGATACATCTTGGTGTTTCCGGGGTGTATCGAGTATGGTGAATCATGAGTCTCTTGAAGTATTAACCTCCTGATCTCCTGGTTATTGGGCACATAAACTCGGTCCTCAAACCATAGGGTATCGTGCTCATCTTCACGAAAACCTTTGGCCTTTCCTTTGCTCATCTTCTCCTTTATCTCGGCAATCTCCTTGTCATCCTTCTGAGCTTCCCGAATCTTGTCCAGCAATGTCGACTGGACCTCCATTGTTGCTACGAATCCTCTAGGAACAATCTCCAATCGAAGTTCCATGATATTCTCTGCTAACTGCTTCGGCAATCCCTTACTTTCAAGGATATTAGCATAACTCTTCCTGCTCAAAGCGTCTGCTACAACATTGGCCTTTCCTGGGTGATAATGTAGCTTCGTATCATAATCCTTTATAAGCTCCAACCATCTCCTCTGTCTAAGGTTCAGTTCCTTCTAGGTGAAAATGTACTTCAAACTCGTATGGTCCGTGTATACATCACATCGGTTTCCGATAAGGTAATGCCTCCAGGTCTTCAATGCATGCACTACAGCTGCTAACTCCAAATCATGCGTGGCATAGTTCAACTCATGAGGTTTTAGTTGTCATGAGGCATACGAAACAACTCTTCCATCATGCATAAGTACACATCCAAGTCCTAAGCGAGAGGCGTCGCAATACACTTGGAATTCCTTATGTATATCCGGCAGTGTTAGTACTGGTGTTGTAGTCAACTGTTTCTTCAACTCCTGGAAACTTGCCTCGCATTCATCTGTCCATTTAAACTTAGTATCCTTCTTTAACAGTTCAGTCATTGGCTTCGCAATATTGGAAAAGTTCTCAATGAATCTCCGGTAGTATCCTGCGAGTCCAAGAAAACTGCGGATCTTGCTAACTGAGGTGGGTGCCAACCATTCAGTGACTGACTGAATTTTGCTGGGGTCTACTGCTATACCTTCTCCTGATATAACATGTCCAAGGAATCCAACTTCCTTCAACCAAAACTCGCATTTGCTAAACTTAGCATACAACTGGTGTTCCCTAAGTTTCTCGAGAACTAAGAGCAAATGCTCCTTATGCTCCTCCTTGTTCTTCGAGTATACCATAATATCATCAATAAACACCACAACAAACTTGTCCAAATACTCCATGAACACCTTGTTCATCATGCTCATGAAATAAGCAGGGGCATTAGTCAGTCCAAATGACATGACCGTGTACTCGTATAATCCATAACACGTCGTGAATGATGTCTTTGGTATATCCTTCTCACAGATCTTCAACTGATGGTATCCTGATCGCAGGCCGATCTTTGAAAACACCTTAGCTCCTTCCAACTAATCAAACAGATCGTTGATCATCGGCAGTGGGTACTTGTTCTTAATCGTCACCTCATTCAAGGCTCGATAATCAACAACCATCCTTAGGGATTTGTCCTTCTTCTCCACCAAAAGCACAGGGGCTCCCCAAGGTGATGAACTTCTTCGAATGTATCCTTTTTCCAATAACTCCTTGATCTGTTTCTTAATTTCCTCCAGATCATTTGCGGGCATCCGATAGGGTCTCTTGGATATTGGTCCTGTTCCTGGCAACAGCTCTATCAAAAACTCAATGTCTCTATCCAGTGGCATGCCTGGTAACTTCTCTGGAAAAACATCTGGATAATCCTTCACTACCGGTACTTCCTCCTGAACAACTCCCGTAAGGGCATTCACTTGGCTCCTCCTAGGAACATGCCTAGACACATACTTAATCCTTTTTCCCTCCGGGGTGGTAAGATAAATCGACTTACTAGCACAGTCAATACTCCCTCCAAACTATGACATCCAGTCCATACCTAATATCACATCCAATCCTTGTGACTCCAAGATAATTAGGTCGTACGGAAAAACATGTGTGCCAATGGTTAGGGGTACCTGGTCGCACCATCGGCTAGCCATGTATTCTACTCCGGGTGAGCTTACTAATAGAGGGGTCCTGAGGGTTTGGGTTGGTAGTTTAAACTTATCCATAAATTCTCTTGATATGTATGAATGCGATGCACCAGTATCGAAAAGAACAAGAGCGGTAAATGACTTAACCAAAAACTTACCTATTACCACGTCCGGCTGCTCTTCAACCTCCTCCATGTTAACGTGGTTCACTTGTCCTTTGTTGAATGGATTAGGCTTCTCCCCAGCGCTCCCATTTCCGTTTCCATTCTTTCCTTCAGGGCACTCTGTGGCGTAGTGTCTAGTCTTCCCACACTTGAAGCAAGTAACGTGACTTAGAGCTCTTTTAGTGGGTGTGGCTGGATTGGGGCGGTTCTGATTATTGTTGGTTCCGTTCCCATTCCCATTCTTAGAACCATTGTGGTTATGCGATCCTCCTCCAGTGTGGTTGTCACCTCCATGGTTATGAACAAGTCCTCCTGAGTTCGGGGTTAGGCGAGGCTTCTGCTGAGCTCCTGTGTTATACTTCCCATGTCCATACTTCTTCTTGCGGCTCTCAATCTGCTGCTGCTTCCCTTCAATCATAAGAGCCTTATCTACCAACTCCTGGTAGTTGTTGAAGGTTTCTACCATCAACTGCATGCTCATCTCATCATTCAGCCCTTCCATAAACTTCTCTTGCTTCACGGCGTCTGTGGCCACATCATCAGGGGCATAGCGAGATAACTTGCTAAACTCATCCACGTACTGAGCCACAGTACGGTTCCCCTGGCGTAAGTTGCGGAACTCCCGCTTCTTCATCTGCATAGCTCCAGTTGAGACATGGGTCGTGCGGAAAGCTTGCTGAAACTGGTCCCAAGTGACATTGGCTACAGGAAAAGTGGCCGTGTAATTCTCCCACCATGAGGCTGCAGGTCCATCCAATTGATGTGCGGCAAAACGCACCCTCTCAGCATCCGTGCAACCTGCGGTGGTCAACTCCCTTCCAATACAGCGTAGCCAATCATCAGCAACTATAGGCTCGGTGCTACTGGAAAACACCGGCGGCTGTAACCTTAGAAAACGGGCTAGGTTGTCCACTGGCGGCGGGTTGTTGGTGTTGTTGTTGTTGCCCTGGTTCTGAACTAGCAATTGCATCAAAGTATTCTGCTGCTGGATCAACTGGGTGAGCTCCGGTGGGAAAACAAAACCGGTGTCACGTCTCTGAGGCATCTGATGGGTTTAGATGGAAGAGATCAGAATAGAAAAGGGGGTCTAATGAGAAAACACTACCCATATGCACATGAGATAAACACAAACATTTCACTCAATCAATCAAGCAAGGGCATACAAACGGTCTAGGACTATCGCAAAAGTGCTCATCTACTACTAATTACATGGGGAAAATACTACTAATATTGGGTGGTCATCTAGAAATTTTGATCGGTGGAAGACTCCATGATGTCTGCTCCAGCTTCAAAGTCGTCATCACTAGGATCGGAATCGGTGTCGTCGATGATGATGTAGTCCTCGGGGCGTATCTCCTTGGGTTCTTCTTCTTCTTCTATTGGTGCTGGTCCTCCCATGAATACTCCGATCTTCTTAACTAGGTCGTCATTCTTCTCCAATAGTGTCTTGATTTCCTCCTCATATCCATCGCGTGTAAACTTGAGTTCTTCCTCCAGCTCGATGATTCTAGTCTTCGCCTTCTTCAAGTCCATCATGTCTACGCACATCTGGTTCTCCTGACGTTGAATGTGCTGGTTTAGCTCTTGGATGAAAGCTGCAATGGATCTATCCTTCCTGGTGTTGATTACTTCCCATTGCTCGTCTCGGCGCCCACATATTTGATAGATAGTGTCCTTAAGCTCCCTATTGTAGACTTCTCCAATGAGTCCCATGGTAATGTGGGCTGCCATGCTCTTGCCTAGACTCCAGGTAGGTGCTTCGAAAGAAAATTGTATGGGTTTAGAAGTTGGTCAGAACGTTCTTCCTGGAGCTTGTACTTGAACCATCCAACGCTCTTCTTCAGGTAAAGTGGCGTTGTATGTTCCGGTGAAGCTTGGTATTCCAATGTTCAAGTACCTAGTGACTTCCTTCAAGTGGCGTCCAAAATGTGTGTCTTCATCCGGTTGTGCAAACTTGTTCTTCATCTCCGCCATCCTAAAGAGTAGAAAATGGAGAGGAGTCAGAAATGAGTAGATAAGTGTGACTTAGGGTTTATCTTAGTGGTCGTGTCCTACACTCAGCGTATGCTCTGATACCATCTTGTAGCGACCCGACCTCAGATAGTCAAGTTTCTGTGCTTTAGTGTCATCCCTGGATCGGTAATGCTGACACACACAGTACTCGAAGGATTTATAACAGAGTGGCAATCACACACTTATTACATCAAATGTCTCAAAAGAGAACTTATTACAATAATATGGCTTAAGGCCATCTAATACGATAACAGCGGAAGGCTTGGAAGATAAAGTAAGTCCATCAACTCCAATGGCATAACTGAGCTGCACGGCAACGACCTAACGACCTTACTCCTCGTTTGAAAAGTCTGGAACATAATACGTTGCAGCCCGAAAACGGGTCAACACATGGAATATGCTGGCAAAATAACACAGTAGAGCAAGAACAGAATAATGCTATCACTACATGCATATTTGGCTGGTGGAAAGCTCTATGGTTATAGTTTTTGCGAAAAGCCAATTTTTTCCTACAACAAAGGAATAGATTTTAATTTAACTATCATGGTAGTTGAAACATCATTGAGAAGGTTCCTCCAACTCAATCCCAATTAAATTGATTAACATCCCAACAATATTAATTAAGAATGATGAGATACATGTGATAACCCAAATACCAGATACTCAAGAATTGTCCATAACCGGGGACACGGCTAACCATGATTAGATTATACACTCTGCAGAGGTTTGCGCCCTTTTCCCCACAAGACTCGATCGCCTCCGTTAGTTTTCTCGCACTACAAGGTGTTTGAGAAACGGATGACCGAGACACAGTCTTTCAGAAGTATTAACTCTCTACTCCGGACAGACCATACCAAACCTACATCCCACTACCTGCTGATCTGCCTCTTCAAGAGCTTCATGTAACTTACTCAACTATGCTAGAGCCCATAATAGCTTGTGGCTGCACACAGAAGTTTCTAGCATGAATCATCTCAGTTCCCTTTGAGCCTGGGTGGCGGTCCATAGGAAGATCACACGGGTACTCCGAGATTTCCCAAAAATACAGGCAACACTGGGTACTCCAGGTGCCTCAGTCCACCCAGATGTTAATTTAAGTTGCCACCTTAAGTTGAACCATTAATTAACAATCTCACATCTGTCATGGATTTCACTCAAACCCAAACCACGTCTACGAGCATAGCATAGCATAGTAATATAAGCAGCGTAGAAGTAACTCCCAGGTTTCGAATGTAACAGGGGTAATAGGTTCTACCTCATCAACTACTTCAAAACCCACATGTTAATGACATCCTAATCATGCAATGTTTGAGGATTGGAACTAATGCATAAAAACTGGGTGATAAAAGGGATATGATCAAAGTGTTACTTGCCTTGCTGACGGTCTGCGAAACCTAGGGACTCGTAGTAGCACGCTTCGCGCTCCGGGTGTTCTATCGCAAACAAATAATAACTTACATAAGCAACAAGCAAAGATGCGCAAGCAAAACTCAAATAAAAGAGATTGACCAGAAAGTTCAACTTAAGAACTCCGGTTCACAAAAAGAATCAAATCAAACGGAGCAACGAAACTCAAACGGCAAAAGAGAAAATCTTCGTTTACTAATCTGAACCTAGGTCAATTTTTACAGTAGAAAAAACTTATTTAAGTTGGTTAAATGAAAAGAGGGTCTCGAGACGAAGATCTAGGCGCTTGAATCGCCTGATTCCGACTAACGAGCAAAAAGATAAACAGAAACTAAGATTGGATCAGAAATCGCGGAAATAAATCCGATAAAAAGAAAACTGATGAACAGACTAACGAACGAGCGTTAGTTAGCTGTATCTAATGGGCGAAGAACCGTTCGTTAAAACGAACGTACGGACGAACGTCCACTAGCTAGAGAACCGAGAAAAACTGGCGAAACCGAAAAAAACGAATCTAGGGTTTAAAAAACCAGACGGTTTTTTTATAAAAAAACCGGCAGCTACCTCCGGCGAGGGGCTCCGGCGGGCGAGGTGCGGGCGGCGGCGGCGGCAGGCGCGGGCGGTGGCGAGGCGCGGCACGGTGGCGGCGGTAGCTGCGGGCGGCAGCGGCTGGCGCGGCATGGCGCGGGGCAGCGGCTGGCGCGGGGCGGCGGCGGCGGCAGGCGGCGTGTGCGGCGGTGGTGGGGTGGTGTTGGGGGGGCGGGGCGGCGTATAAAAAGAGGCGGGGCGGTGGCGGCTTGGAGGAGGGGCCAAGGCGGGGTGGCGGAGTCCGGCTCGGACTCCTCGTCTGAGTTGGTCGGAGGCGGCGTGCGCGACGGGGAAAGCGGCGATGGCCGGCCTCGCTCGGCTAGGCCTTAGGCCCAGTCGGGCGCGGAACTTTTTTTTAAATAGTTTCACCGACCGAAATAAAATCCTAGAAAATAAATAAAAAATCTAAAAATGCCTAAACAAATTTTCACCGTCTAAATAAAATATTTAGAACGAGATGAACATTTTCTTGGCCCTAAAATGCCATTTTGAAAAATATGCAATTTTTCTAATGCGAACAAAATTGCAATAAAATCCAAATAAAACAAATATTTGATTTTAATATTTTTCCTCCAATATTTCAATTATCTTGGAGAAGTCATATTATCTCCTCTCATATATTTTAATATGAATTATTTTCGGAGAAAAATAATTAAAACCAAATCCTCGTTTCAATATTTGATAAAAATCAAATATGAAAACCGGAAAATCCCCAACTCTATCTCCGAGGGTCCTTGAGTTGCTTAGGATTTCGAGGATCGCGAGACAAAATGCAAATAAAATATGATATGCATGGATGACTATGTATAACATTCCAAATTGAAAATTTGGGATGTTACAACTGTTCCGCTGCGGGCACAGAAAAATATTGTTGTATGATGTTCTATCCTGCTTGTCTCACGCCAACAAATCTAATATTATCAATCTGGGGGGCTGAACAATTAGGTTGGTTTTGCTTTTGCTTCATACTGTTTGGTGGTTGATTGATGATTAGGTGGTAGGTTCAACTTGTTATGATGATGTTAACCAACATCTTACACATGCTTTAGTAGTAGCAGTAGTTGATATCTCATCCAGTACTTTACAGTCTAGTTTTGGGATTTGCATAGTGGGTTTCTGGAAGCAGATCTCCAGACATTAGAATGCCTGAAATGCGTTTATTCTGTTGTTCTTGATGGGCATAGTATTGTTCTGGTAGCATGTACTAACTTCATGTGCTTTATTCTATACTGGTTTATACACAACAATGTGGCTAGAGGTTAACCTCAAAATTTCTGACTCCTCCTATCCATGTGCAACAGCGATGCTTTGGATTTCATCCGTGTAGCAGAGGAAAAGGGCTTCATGGCCAACCAAGGTGCATGGTGCTCGCAAGCGACGAACAGAGGTTGTTCGACAACGGCTGCACAAACCACCACTATGAGCTCCTCCCTTTGCTATGCTACAACCATGCTCTATTTCATGTGTTAGTTAGGATTTCAATGTTTTTTGTGCCGTGGTTGAGTCCTTGCCGACTGTTGTGTTGATGATCAAGTGCTGGTGCTTCATCTGGCTATTTGATTTACTACTGGTAATTAGTAGTATTAGAGTGTCGTTGGTTTATTAGGATGTAGCTGAAACCATTGGATGCCCTTCCTGGACATGTTATCCAGAATTAGTACTTGTCCCATTTTTTGTTTCCTTGTTGGACATGTTATGGTTCAAGTGTCCATGATGTCTAGTAGTAGTCTACTAGCTATATACCTGCTACTGATTGATACTCTTGTGGTCTCCTGGATTCATATTATAGTATATCTAGTGTTCTTGTGGTTCTGTGAAGATGCATCACAAACATCTAGGTCTTTGAAGTTGGCTGAATTTGTTTCTTTATCATATATTTGGTCCATAAATCTACATTTCTATGAGATCTCTTTTAATATATAATTTTTTGATAGTCCAGGAATAATAGCGACTCTAATGCTGGTAGCCTATGTGTCCACTCTTTTACAGGAGCTCCAGGTCTACGAAATTTGAAGTTTGAAGCCGTATACTCAGCAAAGAGTTGTCTCTTATGTTTGACTATAATAGACTGTAAATATTGTAATATTGTAACAGTAGGCATATTGTGGTTGTAATAGACTATGTAAAGATTGTAGTAGACTTAGTGTTATTTGATGAACTACATTTGTATTATTCTATCTGAAATACTGATTATGTATGTGATTTGAAAATGTGTGGAATGGAAACCTGACTCGTGGGACCCACTTATGAAAATAATCTGAGAAGTTTTGAAATTTCTGTCAAGTGGGCCCAATGTGTGAGATGATGACAAGTGGGACCAGCTTCAAAATATAATGGCCCAAACAATGTTAAAAGGCCATGGCCCAGAAATAAATAAAAGGCCGAATTATTGGTCTAGGCCCAGGTAGCTAACAAAAATTGGCAGATTTTTTTATATAAATGGGTTGAATTGTTGGGCTCGGCCCATATAGACACCCAATCGGACCGGGTTGAATCTTATCAACGACCTTTTCAATTGGTTGCAATTTTGCCACGTCGGATCTGACGTGGCCTGGGCAGACAGCTAGCGACCAAGACAGAAAGTCATAGAATTAATGACCTTTTGTTTTGGTCATGGAATTCCACGACCTTCTGACAGAGAAGGTCGTTAATTTCAGTTTACAACTGCCGGCTTTTGACCTTCTGTTTTTGTCACAAAAAGATCGCAAATAAAAAATAATGACCTTTCAGTGACCAATAGTGATGGTCGCAAGTTGACATATTTCTTGTAGTGTTGGGCCACAATCCACTGGGCTAAGCCCCTAATATGACGGTCATAACACCGGCAGTATCTGTTAGATATTCATAATTTTACATAAACAAAGCATACTTGATAGTTCTTTCATAAGTATAGCTAGATAAATAAAAATATATTTATGTTCATAGTTGCACTTAGATATATCTAGCATGATATTTTAAAATCTACATGTTAAGCGTTAATCGAACTATAAGTACATGTTATGCCTGATTTAAACATTTTATCATCATTATATATTTATAGGACCCCAATAATGCCCGAACGTTCGGGATTTCAAACTTTTCTGATGGCAATTTTAGCGACACGAGGATGACAAATTTAGCTGGCAAGCATTGCAAATCCATTTTTTGCAGTGAATTGCAAATCCGTTTTTAGTGTATCTTTTGCTAGAAAGTTACCGTGTGCATATCAACTAAACTTGTCATTCTCGCGTCACTAAAATGCCATTGAAAATGTTCGATTCGCCACGGTTAAATCCCGAACCTTCGGGATTTATCATTTTCGTATTTATAATCTATATGCAACATATAGATACACACTAGGAACGTAGAAAAAAGCAACCAATGAAAATCTCCTCTTCACATCTTATGATCAAAACTACTACTATCGGGAGCGTACAAATTTATTAGGGGCGATAGCCTAAATAATGACTAGGCACCAACATAAGCAACAATAAACGAGAGTTGGTTACTAGACAAATGGTTTGAGGCTGTGTTGGTTCTTGAGTTGTTGAAATTGTAGTTTTATTCATAGAAGATGGATCCAAATGTATACAGAGTAATACATCAAGTTAATGCTTGAATTTTACATGCAAAAATGGATTAATCTATATAGTCATGCACAAAATGATAAAGTGGTAGCTAAATTACATATTAGATTTTTTTCCCAAGAACTTTCTCTCATTTCCTCCCCTAACCCTAGGAGGCTAGGGAAAAAATTTCCTCCAGACTTCATCGGCAAGCCCGTGGATTCATCTCCCCTCTGCCTGACACTCCGGCGGCTGGTGACGGGGCGGAGAATCCCGGTGCATCCACTCCAGGTAGTAGTTTATGTTAGGTTTCCTTAGTCCTCACAGGTGCGGCGCTTGGGCAGATGGCGGCGCTGCTTCTTCGAGTTTGTATTCCGGGTTTCGATCCTCCTCGAGTTCATCATTTTGGATGTAGTCGATGGAGCTCCAGCGTAGATTCCTATCATCTCCTTAGGGCGGTGAGGTTAGGATTTCTCGTCATGTGGCGAGATTTGGTGTCAGATGCTTCAGATCTATGCAAGGGTTCAACGGCAACGACTGCGGCTCCAGGGCTCTGGTCCTTAGGGGCATGGGGACGAAGACTTCCCGATTGTCATCAACAAGGTCAAGACGGCTCCAATAGGGGAGCGGTGACAGCGGCATGTTCTGACGGTTGTAGTAGTTGTACGGTAGTTTTGGAATCCTGATGTTATTTTTAGATGCTTTGTAATTTTGAAGAACTTTTATAATAGATACATTTTCCTCAAAAATAAAATAAATAATAGGGTGGTATATAACTACAGATAATTTATCAAGCTGACATGCAGATCGCAAGTAAATTTGGTTGGTGTACTTACAACTCCAAAGTTACACCTTGAAAAATATATCCATTTCTAAATCATCACGTATTTTGCAATGAAGATGGTAGATGTGTGTGTGTGTCAAAGAGAGAGAGAGAGAGAGAGAGATGTTTGCATAGGATAAAAGAAACGTACTGAAAGTTTTGGCAAAATGCTAGACTTACGTAAGGTTTTTATGTAACGTGCATAAACTACCTTTTTTAGGGGTACCTGCATAAACTACCTTTGCCTCTAACTAAACATCTCCCTCTGATTTTCAGGATGGGCCCCCAGTAAAGCCCAATTAAAGACTGCCAAATCACTCCATATGTAAGGTACGTAAGAACCCCTTCGTAGATGTAGCATTGCTCATGATGAACCAAGTCCATCTCGCGTTGCCTCCCCCGCAGGCAACTCGGGAGGGCTCCGCCGCCGCCGCCTAGTCCCTCCAGCGCCTTCTCCCCCTTCGCCATTGCCGATGGTCGGCGTCGGGCAAAGCCCGTGCGTGCGATGGTGGTGACGGAGGGTCTCTCCTCCCGTTCCCGGATCCATGGTGGCATGGGCATCCTGATCCGTAGGGTGCGGCCATCCCGACGGTGTGGCGGATCCCGGAGGCGGCGAACTCGCAGCGGAGCATGGGTGCCTAGATCCATGGGTGTCGGACTCCCAGCAACGTGCAGCCTCCCGGCAGCGGCGGGATCGGTCGACGGCGGTCTTGGGTGATGACGTCGGCCGCGCGGTGCCGGATCTCGTCTCTCGCGGCGGATCTCTCCACTCCGGCCTTCATGGAGGAACCTGGACCAAGGGCGGTGGTTGTTGGGGAACGTAGTAATTCAAAAATAATCTACGATCATGCAAAATATATCTAGGAGAAGCATAGCAACGAGACGGGATAGTGTGTCCACGTACCCTCGTAGTCCGAAAGCGGAAGCGTTATGTAATGCGGTTGATATAGTCAAACGTCTTCATGATCCAACCGATCCAAGTACCGAATTTACGGCACCTCCGTGATTAGCACACGTTCAGCACCATGACGTTCCTCGAGCTCTTGATCCAGTAGAGAGTCGAGGGAGAGTTCCGTCAGCACGACGGCGTGGCGACGGTGTTGGTGATGTGATCCGCGTAGGGCTTCGCCTAAGCACTAAGACAATATGACCGAGGTGGTAAACTATGGAGGGGGGCACCGCACACGGCTAAAGAACAATTGATGTGTCTTTGGGGTGCCCCCTGGCCACGTATATAAAGGAGGAGAGGGAGGAGGTCGGCGGGCATGAGGGGGCGCGCCAAGGGGGAGTCCAACTAGGATTCCCCATCCTAGTTGGACTCCCTTTCCTATTCCAAGAGGGGGAAGGAGGGAAGGAGAGGTAGAGGGAAAGGAAAGAGAAGGCCGCCCCCTCGCCCTAGTCCAATTCGGACTACCCTTGGGGGGTACCCTGTGGGCTGCCCTCTTCTACTCCCTTATGGCCCATTAAGGCCCATAACTTCTCTAGGGGTTCCGGTAACCCCCCGTTTCCCCGATAAATATCTGAAACGTCCCGAAACCTTTCCGGTGTCCTAATACCTTCGTCCAATATATCAATCTTTACCTCTCGACCATTTCGAGACTCCTCGTCATGTCCGTGATCTCATCCGTGACTCTGAACAAACTTCGGTCACCAAAACACATAACTCATAATACAAATCATCATCAAACGTTAAGCGTACGGACCCTACGGGTTCGGGAACTATGTAGATATGACCGAGACACATCTTCGGCCAATAACCAATAGCGGAACCTGGATGCTCATATTGGCTCCTACATATTCCACGAAGATATTTATCGGTCAAACCGCATAACAACATACGTCATTCCCTTTGTCATCGGTATGTTACTTGCCCGAGATTTGATCGTCGGTATCATCATACCTAGTTCAATATCGTTACCGGCAAGTCTCTTTACTCATTCCGTAATGAATCATCCCACAACTAACTCATTAGTTACATTGCTTGCAAAGCTTATAGTGATGTGCATTACCGAGAGGGCCTAGAGATACCTCTCTGATACACATAGTGACAAATCCTAATCTCGATCTATGCCAACTCAACAAACTCCTTCGGAGACACCTATAGAGCATATTTATAATCACCTAGTTACGTTGTGACATTTGATAGCACACAAGGTGTTCCTCCAGTATTCGGGAGTTGCATAATCTCATAGTCAGAGAAATATGTATAAGTCATGAAGAAAGCAATAGAATAAAACTAGACGGTCATAATGCTAAGCTAACATATGGGTCTTGTCCATCACATCATTCTCTAATGATGTGATCCAATTCATCAAATGACAACACATGTCTATGGTTAGGAAACTTAACCATCTTTGATTAACTAGGTAGTCAAGTAGAGGCATATTAGGGACACTATGTTTGTCTATGTATTCAGACATGTACTAAGTTTCCGATTAATACAATTCTAGCATGAATAATAAACATTTATCATGATATGAGGAAATATAAATAAAAACTTCATTGTTGCCTCTAGGGCATATTTCCTTCAATCTCCCACTTGCACTAGAGACAATAATCTAGTTCACATCGCCATGTGATTTAACACCAATAGTTCACATCTTTATGTGATTAACATCCATAGTTCACATCGCCCTGTGACCAACGCCCAAAGGGTTTACGAGAGTCAATAATCTAGTTCACATCACTATGTGATTAACACCTAAAGAGTACTAAGGTGTGATCATATTTTGCTTGTGAGAGAGGTTTAGTCAACGGGTCTGCCACATTCAGATCCGTATGTATTTTGCAAATTTCTATGTCTACAATGCTCTGCACGAAGCTACTCTAGCTAAATGCTCCCACTTTCAATATGTATCCAGATCGAGACTCAGAGTCATCCAGACCGGTGTAAAAGCTTGCATCAACGTAAATTTTTACGATGAGCTCTTTACCACCTCTATAACCGAGAAATATTTCCTTGGTCCTCTAAGGATAATTTTGACCATTGTCCAGTGATCTACTCCTAGATCACTATTGTACTCCCTTGGCAAACTTATGGTAAGGCATACAATAGGTCTGGTACAGAGCATGGCATACTTTATAGAACCTATGGTTGAGGCATAGGGAATGACATTCATTCTCTCTCCATCTTCTGTCATGATCGGGCTTTGAGTCTTACTCAAATTCACACCTTGCAACACGGGCAAGAACCCTTTCTTTGACTAATCCATCTTGAACTTCTTCAAAACTTTATAAAGGTATGTGCTTTGTGAAAGTCCAATTAAGCGTCTTGATCTATCTCTATAGATTTTGATGCCCAATATATAAGCAGCTTCACCGAGGTCTTTCATTGAAAAATTCTTATTCAAGTATCCTTTTATGCTATCCAAAAATTCTATATTATTTCCAATCAACAATATGGCATCCACATATAATATTAGAAATGCTACAGAGCTCCCACTCACTTTCGTGTAAATACAGGCTTCTCCAAAAGTCTGTATAAAACCATATGCTTTAATCACACTATCAAAGCATAAATTCCAACTCCGTGAGGCTTGCACTAGTCCATATATGGATCGCTGGAGCTTGCACACTTTGTTAGCACCTTTACGATCGACAAAACCTTCTAGTTGCATCATATACAACTCTACTTTAATATATCCATTAAGGAATGCAGTTTTGACATCCATTTGCCAAATTTCATAATCATAAATTGTGGCAATTGCTAACATGATTCGGACAAACTTAAGCATCGCTACGGGTGAGAAGGTCTCATCGTAGTCAACTCCTTGAACTTGTCGAAAACCTTTCGCAAGAAGTTGAGCTTTGTAGATAGTAACATTACCGCCAACGTTGGTCTTCTTCTTGAAGATCCATTTATTCTCTATGGCTTGCCGATCATCGGGCAAGTCAACCAAAATCCATACTTTGTTCTCATACATGGATCCCATCTCAGATTTCATGGCCTCAAGCCATTTTGCGGAATCTTGGCTCATCATCGCTTCCTCATAGTTCGTAGGTTCGTCATGGTCAAGTAACATGACCTCTAGAATAGGATTACCATACCACTCTGGTGCGGATCGTACTCTGGTTGACCTACAAGCTTCGGTAGTAACTTGATCTGAAGTTTCTTGATCATCATCATTAGCTTCCTCACTAATTGGTGTAGGAATCACTGGAACTGATTTCTGTGATGAACTACTTTCCAATTCGGGAGAAGGTACAATTACCTCATCAAGTTCTACTTTCCTCCCACTCACTTCTTTCGAGAGAAACTGTTAGGGAACGTACTAATTTCAAAAAAATTCCTACGCACACATAGGATCATGGTGATGCATAGCAACGAGAGGGGAGAGTGTTGTCTACGTACCCTCATAGACCGAAAGCGGAAGCGTTAGCACAACGTGGTTGATGTAGTCGTACGTCTTCACGATCCAACCGATCAAAGTACCGAACGTACGGCACCTCCGAGTTCAGCACACGTTCAGCTCGATGATGTCCCGCGAACTCCGATCCAGCAGAGCTTCACGGGAGAGTTCCTTCAGCACGATGGCGTGATGACAGTGATGATGTTGCTACCGATGAAGGGCTTCGCCTAAGCACCGCCACAATATGATCGAGGTGGAATATGGTGGAGGGGGCACCGCACACGGCTAAGAGATCAAGAGATCAATTTTTGTGTCTAGAGGTGCCCCCTGCCCCACTATATAAAGGACCAGGGGGGAGGCGGCCGACAAAGGGAGGGCGCGCCAGGGAGGAGTCCTACTCTCACTGGGAGTAGGACTCCCTCTTTTCCTAGTTGGAGTAGGAGGGGGGAAAGGACGGGAAGGAGAGAGAGGAAGGAAAGGGGCGCCCCCCCCTCCTTGTCCAATTCGAACTAGAGGGGGAGGGGGCGCGCAGCCTGAACTATCCACCCCTCCTCTTCTCTACTAAGGCCCATTAAACTCCCCGGGGGGTTCCGATAACCCCCTGGGACTCCGGTATATGTCCGGAACTCCCCGAAACCATTCCGGTGTCCGAACATAGTCGTCCAATATATCGATCTTTATATCTCGACCATTTTGAGACTCCTTGTCATGTCCGTGATCACATCTGAGACTTTGAACTACCTTTGGTACATCAAAACACAAAAACTCATAAGACAATCGTCACCGAAACTTTAAGCGTGCGGACCCTACGGGTTCGAGAACTATGTAGACATGACCGAGACATGCCTCCGGTCAATAACCAATAGCAGGACCTGAATGCTCATATTGGCTCCTACATATGCTATGAAGATCTTTATCGGTCAAACCGCATAACAACATGCGTTGTTCCTTTTGTCATCCGTATGCTACTTGCCTGAGATTCAATCGTCGGTATCTCAATACCTAGTTCAATCTCGTTACCGGCAAGTCTCTTTACTCGTCCCGTAATACATCATCTCGCAACTAACTCATTAGTTACAATGCTTGCAAGTCTTATGTTGATGTGCATTACCGAGCGGGCCCAGAGATACCTCTCCGACAATCGGAGTGACAAATCCTAATATCAAAATACGCCAACCCAACAAGTACCTTCGGAGACACCTGTAGAGCACCTTTATAATCACCCAGTTACGTTGTGACGTTTGGTAGCACACAAAGTGTTCCTCCGGTAGACAGGAGTTGCATAATATCATAGTCATAGGAACATGTATAAGTCATGAAGAAAGCAATAGCAACATACTAAACGATCAAGTGCTAAGCTAACAGAATGGGTCAAGTCAATCACATCATTCTCCTAATGATGTGATCCCGTTAATCAAATGACAACTCATGTCTATGGCTAGGAAACATAAGCATCTCTGATTAACGAGCTAGTAAAGTAGAGTCATACTAGTGACACTCTGTGATGCGGAGCATCCTACGTTCATCTCCATCTACACCTTCATAGCACATCAATCCCCAAGCGGACCTACCGGACTTAATGTGAACCCGCTCCTCTTCAAGATTTACATGAATATCTATGGGACTTGGTCGCTACCTCACCACGGAACGTTGCGCATCATTAGGTTACGAGGGCGACCGCCGCCAAGCAGCTAAGGAGCTTCCCGGAGGCCAAGGAGAAGGACCCCAAGGCCACAAGGAAGAAGGAGGAGTGCACGAAGATCATCTCTGTACCTCCCAGGCGACCCCGTGCCCACGGGCCTCGAAGACCCCGTGCGCACGGGCTACACAGAGAGCTGGCGCCGGAGCACCCCGTGTGCACGGGCCTGTACCATGCCCATGGGACCCCCGTGCGCACGGGCCCAACTTACCCAGTGCACACGGGCCCTACAGGATGGACGGCTGTGATTGCTGTTTGGGCCTCCTCTTCATCCACCTCGTCCCTCACCTCCAGCCACCTATATATTCCGTACCTAGACCATTTGTTAGGGTTAGCAAAGGATATGATAGACATATGAGAGCTTTGCTCCATGGATCCACTCCACTAGGAGATCAAGACCTCCTCTTGGAGTGACCAATATCAAGACCCCACATGTGGGAAGGATCCCCATCATAGGATCATCAAGATCTCTCTCCTCATAGGATTGGGATGAACTAGTATCTTGTATCTTTTCTTTGTTGTTCTTGGATCATTGTGACCTCTTGTATGTTCTTGGATCTAGCATATGTGTGATTGGATCTAGTCAATTGAGTGTTTCCTCTTGTTTTCCCTCTTGTGTTCATCTTGTTCTTGGGGATTCCCCCTCCAATTCGTGAAAGATATTCACTTAGGGTTCCACCCTACACCATTTTTGTATCATGAGACATGGGTTCTCATGAAATTGGAGCCCCCCTCTTTGTTTTCTAGCCTAGTTTTGTTGATTTCGTCCTAAATTCGAAAATTCCCCACCAAAAATAGCCCCAAATTTTTTTGTGATTTGTTGGTTTTGATGATGTTTTGTTGGATTTGATCCATAGATTTTCTTGGTTTCAAGTGGATCTAGCTTTCCCCCATCTTTTCCCCTCCATCCATCCCCAAAATCTCCCCAATTTTGCCCAAGAAATCTCCAATTTCTGCCACGAAATCGCGAAATTTCCGCGCACCCCGTGCCCGCGGACCCCAGACCCCGTGCGCACGGCCCCCCGAAAACTCTCTGGACACCCCGTGCCCACGGACCTGCATCATGCGCACGGGACCCCGTGCCCACGGGCTCCTACCCCCATGCGCACGACCTCCCCCCCCCCAGGACAGCCGCGAGTGCTTCACCGTTTTGCCCATAACTTCCACATCCGGAGTCCGATTTTCGCGTTCTTTAGCTCATTGAGTAGCTATTGACATCCCCCATCCACATAGATAGGTTCCATCACCATTTGACTCCATCAAATTTTTCACATTTTGGCATCTTTGCATAGGCCTTCCACCATATCATCCGCAAAATCCACCATAGCCTTCCACAACCTAACCAATTTTGCTCCATTTAGCATTTGTGGTTGTTTGAGTGGTGACTTGAGTCTCCTAAGGTGTTTCGGCTACTTAGGTATGGTTGCTTCTTCATCATCCATCACCACCACTTCCGCATTGCCATCTCCGCTACCACCATTTGACTTTTGTCCTTGAGATTTTGGGTTCGCAGTTTTTTACCGTTTCCTAAGGTGTTTCGGCTACTTAGGGACGAGTCTCCATCATCTTGGTATCTACATCAAGAACACCGCCACTCACCATCTTCAAGGACGGTAACCTCGACGACACCATTGTACAATCACCCTTGCAATTGCATTGATAACCCCTAGCCCATTTTGCATCACTTGCCTATCGAGACTAGCCATTTGAGTATTGCCGGCAACGTTACTTGTGCACATTAGTGATCTACAGCTTCCATTGCATACATACCATATCATATTGGTATCATCATATCATCTCTTGTGTCACAAGATTGTTCCCGCATATACACAATTGCTATCTTGGTTTGTGCATTTCGCATAGTGGCCATATCAAAAAAAAGAGAATAAGCTTTAAGCAAAAGAAAAGAGAGCAAAGAGCTTGTAAGCAGGTGCCATAGCATCTTACCACAATATTGCATATAAGATTGTCATATCCGATCATCTTGGATCACCTTGAGAAGAACAACGGGAACATCATACACATAGTATACTTGGGATAAAAAGCTCATAAATTTTGCATCTTATAGGTTGTGCAAAAGTGTCGTATCCGCCTATTGAGCAATCGTGCTAGCGTCTCTCTTGAGTTGTGCAACACGAGCATTTTCCGTGGATTCCACATTTGGTTCTCATTCCTTGGTTGCATGACCCCATTTATCTATCTTTGTGTGTGTTTCCGTGTGCCACATATTGCTATTGGTCTACTTGTTTCATTTGCGAATTTGTGAATCTTTTCCAACATTATTGACTCTTGCTAACATTTTGCATCAAATTTTTGTGCCACTATCCTCACCGAGCTCCACCATAAGCCTTATTTGTGTAGGTGTGAGAATTGACAAGATCCGGTACCAATTGTGCTATTTCCTTGATACATTATTGAGTGATCTTTGATCCGTCCTCAACATTGGATAAGGTACATTGGTCTAGTTCTTTCCTTTCTTCCACTCATATTTGCGCGAGTCTTGTGATGGATAGGCAAGGCATTTCATCTCCGGTCTTCGACAACAACGACAGCGTGACCAACTACATCACCAAAGCGTCAATCTTCGATCTACAACGACAAATGCAAGGCACACAATCAAGATTGCGAGAGCGCATCGAGAACCTCTCCATTGACATTCTCCACTCCGAAGCGAGGAAAAGGGACTACATCGACAACAAGCTTTCCGCACAAAAGGAGGAGCAAGATGCAAGGATGGAGGAGATTCGGGCCTTGATCAAGTCTACTTCCCCTTTGTCATATTCAAGGCGGCGGCAAGCACATCGATCCTCTTCGGAGCGCCCAAGCGACACAAGCGCAAGTCGTCCACGTCCACATCTCCATGGCGACCACCATCACGTTCGTGATCCATCTCGTCATGAAGGGTCACCTCCAAGCAACATGTGCACGACGACGACAAACGACATCTACTACGAGCTCAAGTTCGACAACGCCACCATCAACATGAAGATGCTCGAGATGCGCCTACCTACAAGTCCCAACAAGCCCTACTTCACGCCAAGTCCAAACTTCATGACCACAAGAGAAGACCGCGAGACAAGCACCACCAAGAGCATGCTACGGCTACAACAACCACTTCGGCATCTTCGCCAAGTGCCATCAAGGCATCTTCACCTTCGGACGTAGGGCATCTTCGCCTAATTCCCATGAGTTTGCCTACATCAACATCCTCAACTACAAGGCGACCAACTACGAGCGAGGGAGACACTTCCATCTTCGGAAGCACCTCAAGGAAGATGGTCGAGCATGGGAATTTCCCTTCGGTCATGGAGACGAGCTACGAGGTGCCACATCATTTGGGCCTCCTACAACAAGATGGCGACAAGAAGGTCGAGTTAGGGCCATCCGCTTCGACCACGGCGACGAGCATGAACCTCTTCAACAACATGAAGACGGCGACCATATTGGACTCATACTCCGAGTCAAGCTACGAGACCGCACATGAGACCTTATCTTTGGTCTTGGAGGAGAGTGATGATGTGCCATCTTCAGCCTTCATCCACGGCTACGACCACGACATGATTGAGCATGAAGACATTTGCACCTACATCTCTCCGACACCCATATGCCATGAGATGCCCCAATTGCCATGTGAGGAAAGCCACCAACACATGAGTGACATGAGTGACTCCACCATACATGACATTGAGAGCATTTCCTATGAGAGGATGAGTGTAACCACCACTAGCCCCACACTTGAGAGCATGCCACACATCCTATGTGAGGTTGAGTGCCATTTGAGTGACTCCACCAACCATATGAGTGAGAGCATCCGAGAGGGAGTGAGTGAGCCACAACACTTAGTGAGTGAGGTAGTTGAGACGGCATGTGAGGCCATTTTGATTTCTAAAAACTTAACCTCTACTCCGAGTGTGTTTTATTTGGTGCTAGGTCTCCTACATGATGACACGCCTATCCTCGACGAGTCCATACCTCCAATGGAGATGACGATGGCCATGGTGGACGATGATGCACCCCCCACATGGTTCCATCAAGATGAAGATGACCACGACTCGGTCTTCGACACCTCACCTACAACACATGAGCGATGCTCCAAAGGTAACATAGGTGATGGTGCTTCTCTTGTCCCACTAGTGGACTATTTTACGAATGATTGCTTGCATGATGTTGACACACCTATACCCATGCTTCATGCTAGTGCGATTTCTTCATGTCATGACTTACCTATTTATGATAAATATGATGATGAGCATGTTGAGTTTCCTAGTTGTGATGCTATGTTCCATAGGATATCATGTGAAAATTCTTTTGGTCACATCATGTTTGACAATCCATTAACCTTGTCATATGCTATGAGTGAGATATCCCATATTGCATCATTTCAATCTCAACATAGTAGCTATGCATGCCCCATTAAAATCAATCCCATTTGCACTTATGACATAGATGACGAGATGATGGTAATTGGCTTTTGTTTCTCTTGCGATGATATTGCTATGCTTCCTTTACATGATTTGCGCAATTTATCTACTATGCCATGCCATGATCACATTGCTCCAAATATGCATTGTTTTGAATGTTGTCAATATTCTCCATGTGATGTTTCCATTCATGCTCATGAGGAGACCCCCATAGTTTCCTCATACATATTAGGAGATTTTGATGCATTCCATACATTGCATGATTCTCATAATTGCTTGCACCGTATGCATTCCATGAATAACAATGCTCTACGTATATATCATGATGCATTGCACAATTTGAGTCTCCATTATGCTATACATAACAACAAACCTATCATGATGGATGACATGTTTCTATATCACGCATCTCATTTATTTGAGCATTGGCTATTTTGTGCTAACCAACACAAGCACGTGCGCATCATGATGGATGATGTGTACATCTACCACACACACACACAATTTTCCCTTTGTCTTTGTTTTGTGTAGGTACTCACGTATACTCGTCAACCTCTCAATCCCAAGAGTTGACGAAACGATCTCTTGAGAGCAAAGATGACTTGGGATCCCGTGAACTATCCTTACCACCGTTCCTTTCGCGCAACGACTACGCACATCTCTCTCACTTGGTTCTCACACGGCTATGGGCTATATACCGCTATCTTGCTCATTATACCGTGTTCAATTTGCATGTTATGCTTGCTTCTATGCCTTTGCCATGCAATTGTGACCCTTGCTTGCATCTACCCATGATTCACAATTATGTTACTCCTATGTGTATTTGCATGCTTGGTGGAGATCCTTGTTGCTATTGCCATGTTTATCATGTGCCTCATGCTATTGATGCTATTTTTCTCATATCCTCCTTTCATGTTTGTGATATGTCTTGTGCATTACTCATGCCCACCATTTGCACACATGACATACTTGACATGATTCTTTCTAGTATGTTGCATCTAAGCAATACTAGCTTGCTTACCTTCATTCCCATGATTGCTTGCTTTGTGGCATCACCCATGTTCCATTCTTCCTTGATTTCTTGGGTTGATGACGTATATGTTCATGCCTCTCACATGATATATTTTGTTCATTGTCGCTTTCCTCCAATTGTTGCATCTATGCTTATTGATCGTGGAGACTTGGACACTTTACTTGTGATGCATGCTTGCTTGATTGATCCTATTGTATTTGGTTGTCCTCGCATCATCATATGCCTGCATACTATGAAATGCTCCGTTGTACTTTCTTATGATGAGCATGATGCATCCACTTGTTGGGTATTTTACCACACGAATGATAGGTTTTGCATCTCCGCTAACCTCATTTGTTTTTCCGAGTGTTTGTCATGTTCTTTCATGTTGAAGGATTCACAAGGCGATACCGTCATGAGACAATTTGGTCATGTGAAGGCATACATGATGTGCAACACCAACATTTGCGAGAATCTCCTAAAGGTGAACTCCTTCCCTTTGAGCCATCCTCAAATATGCATATTGGATGGGTCACTCTTTCATTGTTGTTTCCTTCTTCTTCTCTACATGTTACATATATTGGATGGAGGACCGACATTGGAGATGGAACCCATGAACCTTCAAGTCGAGGAGCACTCAGACTTATTGGATGCACCTTCGAACCTCCACTCATGCCACGACATCGAGCATTAGTACAACACCACCCATAACAAATTTGCATCTTATGCATGGATTGACTCACATTATGATTGCCTTGTTGCACCTATTTCCATGTCATCCATGATATATGAGCTTGTGCATTTCCTTAGAAAATTTGTTGTGATCTTTCTTGATGGCATATTCACACATCATGATCATATTGCCTACCATCACTTGCATGATAACTCATTCATATTGAGCATCCATTACCATATTCATGTTATTGATAAACCGTCTCACTATGACATCATTTTGCACCGTGGTTGCATTGATCATATTCACAATACATTTGTGTGCACAATGAATGCTTTTCCTCCCATGAATGCTTTACATGTCATTTTACATCATCTTGATAAGCTTCATGCGCTTTGTCACGAACAATCATGCCGCACAGACTTATGCTTATTTGATGGACACTTTGTGTGTGCTAGCCATTGTATTTCCGAGTGTCGCTTGTGTTTGCTCTTTTTGCATGTCTACCACTACGGAGACACCTTGGAGTACTTGGATTGCGCAATGTCTTCAACTCCGTCCAACTTCAAGTCCGTCGACGACAACCGTTTCCATGGTGATGAGGATCACAATCCGAGCTCGGATCTCTCCCAAGGGGGGGGAGATGATGCGGAGCATCCTACGTTCATCTCCATGTACAGCTTCATAGCACATCAAGCCCCAAGCGGACCTACCGGACTTAAGGTGAACCTGCTCCTCTTCAAGATTTACATGAATATCTATGGGACTTGGTCGCTACCTCACCATGGAACGTTATGCATCATTAGGTACGAGGGCGACCGCCGCCAAGCAGCTAAGGAGCTTCCCGGAGGCCAAGGAGAAGGACCCCAAGGCCACAAGGAAGAAGGAGGAGTGCACGAAGATCATCTCTATACCTCCCAGGCGACCCCGTGCCCACGGGCCTCGAAGACCCCGTGCGCACGGGCTACACAGAGAGCTGGCGCCGGAGCACCCCATGCGCACGGGCCTATACCGTGCCCACGGGACCCCCGTGCGCACGGGCCCTACAGGATGGACGGATGTGATTACTGTTTGGGCCTCCTCTTCATCCACCTCGTCCCTCACCTCCAACCACCTATATATTGCGTACCTAGACCATTTGTTAGGGTTAGCAAAGGATATGATAGACATATGAGAGCTTTGCTCCATGGATCCACTCCACTAGGAGATCAAGACCTCCTCTTGGAGTGACCAATATCAAGACCCCACATGTGGGAAGGATCCCCATCATAGGATCATCAAGACCTCTCTCCTCATAAGATTGGGATGAACTAGTATCTTGTATCTTTCCTTTGTTGTTCTTGGATCATTGTGACCTCTCTTGGATCTAGCATATGTGTGATTGGATCTAGTCAATTGAGTGTTTCCTCTTGTTTTCCCTCTTTTGTTCATCTTGTTCTTGGGGATTCCCCCTCCAATTCGTGAAAGATCTTCACTTAGGGTTCCACCCTACACCACTCTATTTGTCTATTTATTCACACATGTATCATGTTTCCGGTTAATACAATTCTAGCATGAATAATAAACATTTATCATGATATAAGGAAATATATAATAACTTTATTATTGCCTCTAGGGCATATTTCCTTCAGTCTCCTACTTGCACTAGAGTCAATAATCTAGATTACACAGTAATGATTCTAACACCCATGGAGTCTTGGTGTTGATCATGTTTTGCTCGTGAGAGAGGCTTAGTCAATGGGTCTGCAACATTCAGATCCGTATGTATCTTGCAAATCTCTATGTCTCCCACCTGGACTTGATCCCGGACTGAGTTGAAGCGTCTCTTGATGTGCTTGGTTCTCTTGTGAAAGCTGGATTCCTTTGCCAAGGCAATTGCACCAGTATTATCACAAAAGATTTTCATTGGACCCGATGCACTAGGTATGACACCTAGATCGTATATGAACTCCTTCATCTAGACTCCTTCATTTGCTGCTTCCGAAGCAGCAATGTACTCCGCTTCACACGTAGATCCCGCCATGACGCTTTGTTTAGAACTACTCCAACTGACAGCTCCATCGTTTAATATAAACACGTATCCGGTCTGCGATTTAGAATCGTCTGGATCAGTGTCAAAGCTTGCATCAACGTAACCATTTACGATGAGCTCTTTGTCACCTCCATAAATGAGAAACATATCCTTAGTCCTTTTCAGGTATTTCAGGATGTTCTTGACCACTATCCAGTGATCCACTCCTGGATTACTTTGGTACCTCCCTGCTAAACTAATAGCAAGGCACACATCAGGTCTGGTACACAGCATTGCATACATGATAGAGCCTATGGCTGAAGCATAGGGAACATCTTTCATTTTCTCTCTATCTTCTACAGTGGTCGGGCCTTGAGTCTTACTCAATTTCACACCTTGTAACACAGGCAAGAACCTTTTCTTTGCTTGATCCATTTTGAACTTCTTCAAAACTTTTTCAAGGTGTGTGCTTTGTGAAAGTCCAATTAAGCGTCTTGATCTATCTCTATAGATCTTGATGCCCAATATGTAAGCAGCTTCACCGAGGTCCTTCATTGAAAAACTCTTATTCAAGTATCCTTTTACGCTATCCAGAAATTCTATATCATTTCCAATCAACAATATGTCATCCACATATAAGATTAGAAATGCTAAAGAGCTCCCACTCACTCTCTTGTAAGTACAGGCTTCTCCAAAAGTCTGTATAAAACCATATGCTTTGATCACACTATCGAAGCATTTATTCCAACTCCGAGAGGCTTGCACCAGTCCATAAATGGATTGCTAGAGCTTGCACACTTTGTTAGCACCCTTTGGATCGATAAAACCTTTAGGTTGCATCATATACAACTCTTCTTCCAGAAATTCATTCAGGAATGCAGTCTTTACATCCATTTGCCAAATTTCATAATCATAAAATGCGGCAATTGCTAACATGATTCGGACGGACTTAAGCATCGCTACAGGTGAGAAGGTCTCATCGTAGTCAACTCCTTGAACTTGTCGAAAACCTTTTGCAACAAGTCGAGCTTTGTAGACAGTAACATTACCGTCAATGTCTGTCTTCTTCTTGAAGATCCATTTATTCTCGATGGCTTGTCAATCATCGGGCAAGTCAACCAAAGTCCACACTTTGTTCTCATACATGGATCCCATCTCAGATTTCATGGCCTCAATCCATTTTGCGGAATCTGGGCTCATCATCGCTTCCTCATAGTTCGTAGGTTCGTCATGGTCTAGTAACATGACCTCCAGAATAGGATAACCGTACCACTCTGGTGCGGATCTCACTCTGGTTGACCTATGAGGTTCGGTAGTAACTTGATCTGAAGTTTCATGATCATCATGATTAGCTTCCTCACTAATCGGTGTAGGTGTCACAGGAACCGGTTTCTGTGATGAACTACTTTTCAATAAGGGAGCAGGTACAGTTACCTCATCAAGTTCTACTTTCCTCCCACTCACTTCTTTCGAGAGAAACTCCTTCTCTAGAAAGGATCCAAATTTAGCAACTAAAGTCTTGCCTTCAGATCTGTGATAGAAGGTGTACCCAACAGTTTCCTTTGGGTATCCTATGAACATACATTTCTCCGATTTGGGTTCGAGCTTATCAGGTTGAAGCTTTTTCACATAAGCATCACAGCCCCAAACTTTAAGAAACAACAACTTTGGTTTCTTGCCAAACCACAGTTCATAAGGCGTCGTCTCAACGGATTTCGATGGTGCCCTATTTAACATGAATGCAGCTGTCTCTAAAGCATAACCCCAAAATGATAGCGGTAAATCAGTAAGAGACATCATAGATCGCACCATATCTAGTAAAGTACGATTGAGACGTTAAGACACACCATTACGCTGTGGTGTTCCGGGTGGCGTGAGTTGCGAAACTATTCCGCATTGTTTCAAATGTAGACAAAACTCGTAACTCAAATATTCTCCTCCACGATCAGATCGTAGAGACTCTATTTTCTTGTTACGATGATTTTCCACTTCACTCTAAAATTATTTGAACTTTTCAAATGTTTTAGACTTATGTTTCATTAAGTAGATATACCCATATCTACTCAAATCATCTATGAAGGTGAGAAAATAACGATACCTGCAGTGAGCCTCAATATTCATCGGACCACATAGGCATGGTTCTCAAGGACCAAGTGATTCATAATCAGGTGATTCCAAAAGTCCATTAGTATGGAGTTTCTTCATGCGCTTTATACCAATATGATCTAAACGGCAGCGCCACAAATAAGTTGCACTATCATTATCAACTCTGCATCTTTTGGCTTCAATATTATGAATATGTGTATCACTACTATCGAGATTTAATATAAATAGACCACTCTTCAAGGGTGCTTGACCATAAAACATATTACTCATATAAATAGAACAACCTTTATTCTCAGATTTAAATGAATAACTGTCTCGCATCAAACAAGATCCAGATATAATGTTTATGCTCAACGTTGTCACCAAATAACAATTATTTATGTCTAAAACTAATCCCGAAGGTAGATGTAGAGGTAGCGTGCCGACTGCGATCACATCGACTTTGGAACCATTTCCCACACGCATCGTCACCTCATCCTTAGCCAATCTTCGCTTAATCCATAGCCCCTGTTTCGAGTTGCAAATATTAGCAACAGAACCAGTATCAAATACCCAGGTGCTACTACGAGCATTAGTAAGGTACACATCAATAACATGTATATCACATATACCTTTGTTCACCTTGCCATCCTTCTTATCTGCCAAATACTTGGGGCAGTTCCGCTTCCAGTGACCAGTCTGTTTGCAGTAGAAGCACTCAGTCTCAGGCTTAGGTCCAGACTTGGGTTTCTTCTCTTGAGCAGCAACTTGTTTGCTGTTCTTCTAGAATTTCCCCATCTTCTTCCCTTTGCCCTTTTTCTTGAAACTAGTGGTCTTGTTGACCATCAACACTTGACGCTCTTTCTTGATTTCTACCTCCGCAGCCTTTAGCATTGTGAAGAGCTCGGGAATTGTCTTATCCATCCCTTGCATATTATAGTTCATCACGAAGCTCTTGTAGCTTGATGGCAGTGATTGAAGAATTCTGTCAATGACACTATCATCCGAAAGATTAACTCCCAGTTGAATCAAGTGATTGTTATACCCAGACATTCTGAGTATATGTTCACTGACAGAACTATTCTCCTCCATTTTGCAGCTATAGAACTTATTGGAGACTTTATATCTCTCAATCCGGGCATTTGATTGAAATATTAACTTCAACTCCTGGAACATCTCATATGCTCCATGACGTTCAAAACGTCGTTGAAGTCCCGGTTCTAAGACGTAAAGCATGGCACATTGAACTATCGAGTAGTCATCAGCTTTGCTCTGTCAGACGTTCATAACATCTGGTGTTGCTCCTGCAGCAGGTTTGGCACCTAGCGGTGCTTCCAGGACGTAATTCTTCTGTGCAGCAATGAGGATAATCCTCAAGTTACGAACCCAGTCCGTGTAATTGCTACCATCATCTTTTAACTTTGCTTTCTCAAGGAACGCATTAAAATTCAACGGAACAACAACACGGGTCATCTATCTACAACAACATAGACATGCAAAATACTATCAGGTACTAAGTTCATGATAAATTAAAGTTTAGTTAATCAAATTATTAAAGAACTCCCACTTAGATAGACATCCCTCTAATCCTCTAAGTGATCACGTGATCCATATCAACTAAACCATGTCCGATCATCACGTGAGATGGAGTAGTTTCAATGGTGAACATCACTTATGTTGATCATATCTACTATATGATTCACGCTCAACCTTTCGGTCTCAGTGTTCTGAGGCCATATCTGCATATGCTAGGCTCGTCAAGTTTAACCTGAGTATTCCGCGTGTGCAACTATTTTGCACCCGTTGTATTTGAACGTAGAGCTTATCACACCCGATCATCACATGGTGTCTTAGCACGAAGAACTTTTGCAATGGTGCATACTCAGGGAGAACACTTATACCTTGAAATTTAGTGAGAGATCATCTTATAATGCTATCGTCGATCTAAGCAAAATAAGATGCATAAAAATAAACATCACATGCAATCAATATAAGTGATATGATATGGCCATCGTCATCTTGTGCTTGTGATCTCCATCTTCGAAGCACCGTCATGATCACCATCGTCACCGGCGCGACACCTTGATCTCCATCGTAGCATTGTTGTCGTCTTGCCAACTATTGCTTCTACGACTATCGCTACCGCTTAGTGATAAAGTAAAGCAATTACAGGGCGATTGCATTGCATACAATAAAGCGACAACCATATGGCTCCTGCCAGTTGCCGATAACTCGGTTACAAAACATGATCATCTCATACAACAAAATTTAGCATCATGCCTTGACCATATCACATCACAACATGCCCTGCAAAAACAAGTTAGACGTCCTCTACTTTGTAGTTGCAAGTTTTACGTGGCTGCTACGGGCTGAGCAAGAACCATTCTTACCTACGCATCAAAACCACAACGATAGTTCGCCAAGTTAGTGTTGTTTTAACCTTCTCAAGGACCGGGCGTAGCCACACTCGGTTCAACTAAAGTTGGAGAAACTGACACCCGCCAGCCACCTGTGTGCAAAGCACGTCAGTAGAACCAGTCTCGCGTAAGCGTACGCATAATGTCGGTCCGGGCCGCTTCATCCAACAATACCGCCGAACCAAAGTATGACATGCTGGTAAGCAGTATGACTTGTATTTCCCACAACTCACTTGTGTTCTACTCATGCATATAACATCTACGCATAAAACCTGGCTTTGATACCACTGTCGGGGAACGTAGTTATTTCAAAAAAATTCCTACGCACACACAGGATCATGGTGATGCATAGCAACGAGAGGGGAGAGTGTTGTCTACGTACCCTCGTAGACCGAAAGTGGAAGCGTTAGCACAACGCGACTGATGTAGTCGTACCTCTTCACGATCTGACCGATACAAGTACCGAACGTACGGCACCTCCGAGTTCAGCACACGTTCAGCTCGATGACGTCCCGCGAACTCCAATCCAACAGAGCTTCACGGGAGAGTTCCGTCAGCACGACGGTGTGATGAAAGTGATGATGTTGCTACCGACGTAGGGATTCGCCTAAGCACCGCTACGATATGATCGAGGTAGAATGTGGTGGAGGGGGGCACCGCACACGGCTAAGAGATCAAGAGATCAATTGTCGTGTCTAGAGGTGCCCCCTGCCCCCGTATATAAAGGACCAGGGGGAGGAGGCAATCGGCCAAGGGAGGGCGCGCCAGGAAGGAGTCCTACTCCCGAGTAGGACTCCCTCTTTTTCTAGTTGGAGTAGGAGGGGGAAAGGAAAGGAAGGAGAGAGAAGAAGGAAAGGGGGGCACCGCCGCCCCCCCTCCTTGTCCAATTCGGACTAGAGGGGGAGGGGCGCTCGGCCTGCCCTAGCCACCCCTCCTCTTCTCCACTAAGGCCCATCTTGGTCCATTAAACTCCCGGGGGGTTCCGATAACCCCCCGGTACTCCGGTCTATGTCTGAAACTTCCGGAAACCATTCTGGTGTCCGAACATAGTCGTCCAATATATCAATATTTGAAAGTGCGAGTGATCGACTAGAGGGGGGTGAATAGGCGATTTTTAAGAAAGTCTTCAAAACATGGAAGTTTCGAAGACAAACGATAGAAATAAACCTATTACCATACAGCGGAAGGTAGACTACACTAGGCAAGCCATAGTCAAGTATTCAATGAAGTGAAAGCACAAAGACTCATAGCAACTAGGCAGTATGGATCAGGATGGAAGATAGTATGAAGCCAATCAGAACAAGCAGTCGCTCAGTGAAGACAGAAGATAATGCAGACAGGCAATGACTTCACAAGGACCAACTGCAAATAAAGAGATGGGAAGGATAGAACCAGTAGCTCGTTGAAGACAATGGTTTGTTCGACCAGTTCCAGTTGCTGTGACAACTGTACGTCTGGTTAGGGAGGCTGAGATTTAACTCAGAAGACCATGTCTTCACCTTATTCCCCTTGAGCTAAGGACACCCAGTCCGCGCCCAATCACACTGGTAAGTCTTCAAGGTAGACTTCCAAACCTTCACAGACTTCGTTCACCGGCGATCCATAATGACTCTTGGATGCTCAGAATGCGACGCCTAACCGGCTGGAGGATTCACAGTCCTCAAGTGTAATAAGTCTTCAAATCACACAGACAGGAAGACTTCAGTGATGCCTAACACTCTTTGGCTCTGGGTGCTTAGGGATTTGTCCTCGCAAGGATTTCTCTCTCTCTCAAGGGCTTCGAGGTGGGTTGCTCTCAAATGACAAAAGTCGTGCACTAACTCTGAGCAGCCAACCAATTTATGGTGTAGGGGTTGAGCTATTTATAGCCACTTGGCAACCCGACCTGATTTGTCCGAAATGACCCTAGGTCACTAAGGAACTGACACGTGTTCCAACGGTCAGATTTCAAACACACACGGCAACTTTACTTGAGCTACAAGCAAAGCTGACTTATCCAGCTCTGGATAAGATTTGCTCTCATAGTCTTCGCTAGAAGACACAGGATTTTGGTTAAGCATCACTTCAGTCATTCTGACTGGTTCACTTGGACCCCACTTAACAGTACGGTGGTTCCTATGACTCAACAAGGAAGAAAAAGAACGACGAAACAACTAAGTCTTCGGGATCCATAGTCTTCACGCGATGTCTTCTCTTGTCATAGTCTTCAATGTGAATGTCCTCATATACCACCTTTGACTTCAATGTCTTCATACATTTTTAGGGGCCATCTCCGGTAGGAAAACCGAATCAATGAGGGACTTCTACCTGTGTTATCCTGCAATTCTCACAAACATGTTAGTCCCTCAACCAGGTTTGTCGTCAATACTCCAAAACCAACTAGGGGTGGCACTAGATGCACTTACAATCTCCCCCTTTTTGGTGATTGATGACAAACTGGTTGAAGTTTTCAACGGGGATAAAAGTATGTGAAATTGTAAAGGATTTAAGTATTGTCTTCGTAAGTAGTAGAAAGGCTCCCCCTGAAGATGTGCATATAAGTATTTTGCTTTTGAATGCAAATGCACATGGCAGGTTGTACTCGCGGAGCTCCTCTTCTACTTATGAAGACAATTCATCATGCATGAAATGATATAATGAAGATAATGACATGCATAATGAAAAATGGATGTCTGCAAAATGACTTCATGCGGAAGTTATCGTCGCACATGCGAAATTTATCATCGCATCACATAGTGTCGAAAAAGGTAGCAGAAGATCATCAATTTTAAGTGTTACAACTCAAAACGAACCAAATGTTTCAAAAGCGAGAGTTGTAAGCACTTGGCAAAAGTAGCAAAAAGTAAAGCAACCACCCATATGGACCCGCTTGAAGACTATCAACTCATATGCTTCTCCCCCTTTTGTCAGTAATGACCAAAAAGGTTTGAAGACATAGAGCTTCTACTCGTTCCCATGAGGAGTAGGCGAAGCAGCAGGGTCATCGTTGAGGTCCGGTGGTGCAGAAGAACTTGGTGCAGTGTCGAGACACGCTGAAGGTGGAGGTGGTGAAGTGGCATCATCTTGATCATCGATAACTCTGGCATTCACCGTCGCAGCTGAGGACGAATAGTCAGAGTCTTCAAGTGAGGGAGTCCGACGCAAGTGAGCATTCCTTGGAGGAGTGGAGTCAAACTTGAATCTTTATGTGAAGCCATCGTCTTGCAGATCAGCTTCAGCACTAAGCAATGTCAAACTCTTCCAAGACCTCCGACAGGTTTCATGTGTAACAAAGGCATTCTTGGTGGCAAGATTGCGAATGCAATTGACGTCCACCAAGAGGCTTTGCATCTGACGCTTAAGCCAGTCATGATGCTTATCCTGTTTCTGATGTAGCGCGACGAGAAGCTCTCGGTCATTGAGAACACGAGATCGCTTCCGAGGCCTTTGGGCAATGGTGCTTCCAGTGGCTTCAGTTTGGGCGCGAGGGGCACGTGTGTTGCCAGCCCAGGGATAAACACGAGAGACTGCCTGAACTCCTTCAATGGGCTGGGTGAAGCTTTGACGATCAACGTTGTGAAGATAGATTGGATCCTTAGCGGGCTCTGGGTAAATAGCTTCAACAGACAGATCAACCTCTGGCAAGAATACAAGATGATTGCGTGTAGACGGCTGATAGTTGAAGGCAAAGTGAAGCTTGATAAGCGCATTACCCGCGGAGCATAGAACTTCAGACCAAAGATGTCGGAGCCATATGCAGCCAACTTCCTGATGAAGAAGTCTTGACCATTGAAGCTTATGCCATTGAAGATATAGAAAACCAAAGTCTTCATTGCTCCTTCAAGATTCGCTGCAGATGAATGTCCTTTGACAGGCCATAGAGTTTTTCTGATGATATGGTAAATGGTGCGGGGCAAATACTCTAGTTCTTCAACAAAGAATTCGGTCGGGTATTCAGCGTCGCGTGGCAAGGGCTTCATCATGCTCAGCATTTGACTCATGTTGGGTTCTGGCTTCTAAAAAATGCTCTCCAAAGCATTCTGGTGTTGTTGACAACCTGGTTCATAGTATTCACCAGGAGTGGGCAGGGCTGTGAGCTCAATGATGTCTTGAGCTTTAGCTTCATGATGAACATCTCCTGTCATCCACTCAAGGATCCAAATCTTCGGATCCCTGTTGTATCCACGAATGTGGAGCGTAGCATAAAATTGAAGCAGAAGTTCTTCATTCCAGTGTTCCTTGGCAGTCACAAAGTTGAGCAGACCGGCATCTCGGAAGCAGTCAAGGGATTCTTCAAGGCATGACACTCCAGCAATGGCTTCACAATCAAGATGCATATGAGGGAAGATGCGTCCCTGATTGTACAAGATGCATGAATAATAGCTTCGCTGTTGATAACTCCAGAATCAGTCCGAAGAGATTCTTGGCCTTGTGTAGGGGTTCTTGTCACTATCGAAGAATGTGTTATGTGCCTTGAATCCATTCAGATTAAATGATCCTGGTGAAGTTGCAGTACCTGGAAACTGTGGTAGCCTTGGCTTTGGCTTCTGGACCTGAGGCATGTGCTCCACATGATAGGCAAACTGAGGTCCGGGAGCAGGCAGAGGAACCAGGATTGGCCAGCGGACGGTAACAAGCTGCCCGCGATCATATGCTTGCTCGATAGTGTGTGGCCTTGGAGAAGGTACAGGAGCAGAGGCATTGGCTTCAGGCAGCGGATTTGTTTCGGGTGCTGCATTGGCTTCAGGTGCATTCACTTCTGGCACCACATTAGCTTCAGCCATGACAATGTCATTGGCTTCAGTGTTGATGTTGGTGGCCGCCTCAGTATTGGTAACCTCCACTTCAGGAGCTGGAGGGTCGAACACGTTCTCCTGGAGAACAACTTCAGGGTTGGACGGGGGTGTACCAAAACGTTTTTCTTCTCTTTGTTCTTCTTCATGGTCATCGGCTGATGCAGCCGGAATATCTTCAGCCGTTTTGGCTTCAGATTCAGGGATGTTCGCAGTAGGAGAGGCTTCAGGAAAGACTTCGCGTGAAACGGATTGGCACTCTTCTCCTTCTGAAACACTTGACAATGTGACATGTCGCCTTGGTCCTTTGCGAAGCCTGCGAAATGCTGGCGATGCCTGTGGAGATGGAGTTGGTTGGGCCTCAAAATCTTCACTGTCAATCACCGGAGTGGTGACTTGTGGTGGAGGAGTGACTGGTGTTTCTTCAGCACGAGGGGATTCTTGAGGGTGATCAGCCCATGAGTCATCCTGAGCAATTGGCGTCAATGGACTACCAATGCTGATGAGTTCGTTGTTCGTGAGAATAGGCGATGATATCAAATTATGCTCGATCTGAGGAAGGACTTCATCATCTTCAACATTGTCGTGAGGACCAATGTCTTCAGCTATGGTGGGGTCAACAGCTGGATTCTCTTCAGCTTCAGGAGCCTCTGTGGAAGCAGGCTCATGAACTACCAAAAGACGTTCTCGATGTGCAGAGGAAGGACAAGCAACTGAAATCGGCTCGACAAGAAGGGGCTCTGTGGAAGCAGCCCGGTCTCTCTTCTTTGTTTTCCTTTTCTTGGTTGGGGGAGCATCATCAGTGGTGGCTTTGGTCTTGCGCTTTCTGGCTTCGGCTTCAGCTGCTCTAGTTTTCTTGAACTCTGAAGCCACTGTGGGGACCTTAGGCTTCGAGCCTGTCATACTGGCTGGGAAGACAATGCGAGGTTCTTCCTGCCTTGATGCTTCTGGTTCGGCCACAGCTGGCTTCTTCTTCTTCTTGGCAGCCATTCTGGGGTCGATGCCTGGTCGCCCCAAAGCCTTGCGCTTTTCAGCTTCATTGTAGCCTTGAACACATTTGGCAGCAAGATTCTTCATGCGCTCACGAGAACCTTTTGCTTCTTCTCGTTTCTTGTGGAATGCCTCCTTGAGCTCATGCATCATGACCTTGAAGTTTTGAATGTCTTCAACATTGAGCTTGGCCATGTGCTTCTTGAACTAAGCCTTTTCATAGTCAATTTTGTGCTTCAGCTCAACAATCTTCTGTGCCAGAGCCAGCTCAGGAGCAATGACTCCATGGAAGGAGACGCTGAGACCAGTTGGAAGATGAAGATCATCAAAACTAATATCTGGGATGTCAAACCATTCATCAATAAACTTATATAAGATTTCCACATCAAAGAGGGGAAGATCATTGAAGATTTCCGCCTCTTGCTTGCTCTTTATCAACTGCTCAAGAGCGTCATCGCCAAGATCATTGTCGCTGGACAGATCAATGGTGTCATTCTCGTTTCTCAAAACAGTAGCAGGAGTCAGTGCTTAACCAGTGGGTTGCATGGTCTTTTTCAACTTGTCAGACTTGGAGATGCGTGAGAGATCTTCAGACTGCACACTGACTTCAGGAGGTGCAGTGGCCAGAGGCTTCGCCCGTGAGACCTTTGGTGCAGAAGAGGGCTTTGAAGCCTTTGGTTTCTTTTGCTTCACAGGCTTCGGTGGTGTAGGTGCTTCGTCAGAATCAATGTCATCTGCCGAGTGATCCACGGCTGCCCCTTGAACCTGAATATGAGTGATGAGACCTTCTAAGTTGTAGAAGGGCCCAATAAGATTGGGTTCAGCTTCGCGTGTGCCGTCAGCACGTGGTGCAGAGGGGGCTGGGTTGAAATCTAAACCCAAAGACTTCTTGTTTTCCTTGTCCGAGTTCTTTGTAGCCTGATAGTTGCGCTTGAACAGTTTATCTTCAGACACCATAACAGAGAGGATGGGTCGGCATTAGCAGGCTGAGGTCCACGAATCATGCAGGGGTAGAAGCCTTGAGCAATAGCTTCGGACTTCGACTTGGGCTGAAGACCTTTGTATATTATATCTCCCAGGGGCCCTTTAAGGCATTCTTCTCAGCATACTCCTTGGTGACGAATTTGTACTTGAACCATTCCTCTGCCCAATGTTTTCAAATCCATTGGTTTCTTCTGGATCTGACTTGTATAACTCATAGAGATCCGGTGGCAGGTCCTTAGCAGTGTTTCCACGGCGTTGTCTACTGCCCTTCCTGGCTGATTTTTGAGTTGTCATGAAGTTTAGACTGAAAGGCTTCAACACTGGTGAAGTCTTCCATCTACTGGTCAGACAGGAACTGGCTTCAGGAGAATTTATGTGACGCTGTAAGAACTCTGCAAATGAATGCAGACTATGAGAACCAAGGGATTCTCCCACAGACATGTACCTGTGACAACACTACAGATGTGAGGGAAGGGGAAGAGGTCATATGCATTCTTAGAAGATTTTGAAGATAAATCAGTTTAGAAGACATTGACCTCATAGTGCGAAGACATTCACTCATGTGTAGTGAGTTGGTTCCAGATTTGTACGAATCCACAAATAAGTACAAGTGAGGAATCTAACTACTTTTTGAAGCATAAGTGAACATACTAGGCATGCTATGAGAGGCAAAACGGGATAGATCCAACTTTGTAGCAACAGAAACCACTTGTGGTTGGAAAGGATGAATCTATCGGATCAAAAAGACTGTAAAAAGAGGTTTTATTTACCACACGAGGAACTGCTAGACGGAGTGGGAGAGGAGGCCGAGCAGTTCCATCTTCCGTGCCCTAACTTGGCGACGGAGGACACCTACGGCGGTGGCAGAGAAGACAATGTCCGCGGCCGGCGTGATGACGGCGTCGGTGAGGTCGTGGCAGCTAAGCGCTTTGTCACCGGCATCGTCGAGGGCTAGTGGTGGAGCTAGGGTTTGTGCGAGAGTGGAAGAAGAGATAATGACTGGGGTGAGGCGTGTATTTATAGGGACAGGGGCGGCACAGCGTTATTACGCAGGTGCCCCTGGCGATTCACATCTGAAGGACACATGACGATCATGCAACACATAGGAGGTTGCTCCACGTTCCTATGCACGCCTGGATTGTCGGGTGGTCGTTCCCGCTTCTCCGGGTTTCAGGCAAAAAGGATTAAGCATTTAAAACAGATTTAATGTTTGTCTCTGTATCTTCTACTGACAAGGACACAGCGAAGACATTCGACAGTTTCAATAGAATGCATATGATTTGGATAGATAGACTTAAGACGGGAGCATAGAAAGGTCAGGGTCCGATCACATTCACTTAGTTCAAAAGATTCAACTAGAAGACATAGCTATAAGTGAATGTTGTAGAGGACAGAAACCAAATCAGTATATTTAAGATAAACATGAAGCCATGTTAACAATGAAGACAAACCAAATGCGAAGACTTTGCAAATGCAACACCAACAGAAATTATTCCAAACAAAAGTTTGGTGGTGGCGTTACCCACCGTATAGGAAATATTAGACCCAGACACGGCGCACAATTATCGTGGCGCTCCGAAGTCAAATTCCATGTTAATGTATTCACACTTAGAGTGTAAGTCTTCATTAGTTGAAGATATACGTTACTTCGTGTGTTTGCACATCTAAGTCATCAACATGCATAAGTGTTAGGATGTGTGCATGATCACAGGACATTTGAGGATTCCAAGATATTTATCTCACACCGCAACTTGCAAAACCATTTCACATCCAAGGGCTTTGTGAAGATATCTGCCAGCTGCTCTTCAGTGTTGACGTGAATGATATCAATATCTTCCTTCATGACATGATCTCTGAGAAAGTGATGACGGATCTGAATGTGCTTTGTCTTCGAGTGCTGAACTGGGTTGTTGGCGATCTTGATGGCACTTTCATTGTCGCAGTAGAGTGGCACTTGCTTCAGATGAATGCCATAGTCTTTGAGTGTTTGCTTCATCCACAGAAGCTAAGCGCAGCAAGATCCAGCAGCAATGTATTCAGATTCAGCAGTGGAGAGAGATACACAGTTCTGCTTCTTTGAAGACCAACACACAAGTGATCGTCCCAGAAAGTGACATGTGCCTGATGTAGACTTGTGATCCACCTTGTCACCAGCATAATCAGCATCCGAGAATCCAACTAGATCAAACTCTGAGCCCTTTGGATACCATAATCCTAGTGTTGGGGTGTGAGCCAAATATCGAAGAATTCGCTTCACAACTAAGTGATGCGATTCCTTTGGTGCCGCTTGGAATCGGGCACACATGCAAACACTAAGCATGATATCTGGCCTAGATGCACATAAGTAAAGCAAGGAACCAATCATGGAGTGGTATACCTTTTGATCGAACTCTTTACCATTGGCGTCAGAATCTAGATGACTCTTGGTAGGCATTAGCGTCGTGTAACCTTTGCAGTCTTGCATTCCAAACTTGTTCAGGCAATCCTTGAGGTATTTCTCTTGAGATATGAAGATGCCATTGTGTTGCTATCGTATTTGAAGACCAAGGAAGAACTTCAGCTCACCCATCATGGACATCTGATATTTCTCTTGCATCATGTATCCAAACTCATCATTGTACTTCTGATTAGTGCAGCCGAAGATAATGTCATCCACTTATATTTGGCACACAAACAGTTCACCATCATATGTCTTCGTGAAGAGTGTGCGATCTAGGGAACCAGGTTTGAAGCCTTTGCTCTTTAGGAAGTCCTTGAGTGTGTCATACCAAGCACGAGGGGCTTGTTTGAGGCCATACAGTGCCTTGTTGAGCTTGTAAACCATGTCAGGATGTTTTGGATCTTCAAAGCCAGGCGGTTGTGCAACATACACTTCTTCTTCAATCTTGCCATTGAGAAAGGCACTCTTCACATCCATTTGATACAAAAGAATGGTATGATGATTTGCATAGGCCAGCAGTATGCGTATAGCTTCAAGCCTGGCCACAGGAGCAAATGTTTCATCGAAGTCAATTCCTTCAACTTGAGTGTATCCTTGAGCAACTAGACGAGCCTTGTTTCTGACAACTTGACCATGCTCATCTTGCTTGTTGCGATATATCCATTTAGTGCCCATGATGTTGTGTTTACGAGGATCAGGATGCTTGACCAGTTCCCATACATTATTCAGCTCAAACTGTTGAAGCTCTTCTTGCATAGCTTGAATCCATTCAGGTTCCAGGAAGGCTTCATCAACTTTCTTGGGTTCAGATATTGAGACGAATGTGAAGTGCCCACAGAAATTTGCTAGTTGTGTTGCCCTTGAACGAGTGAGTGGACTAGGTGCATTGATGCTATCAATTATTTTCTCAATCTGTACTTCATTTGCAACACGAGGATGAACAGGACGAAGATTTTGCTCTTGTTGATCATTGTCATCGTTAGAAGGATTGTCTTCAGGCTGAGTATTGTCTTCAGGTTGATCAAGTGCAGAGATGATGAGTTCCTCTTCAGGCTGTGCTTCATACGGTATGATTTCTCTAGTTCCCATAAGCTTGATGGATTCACTGGATGGAACTTCATCTAGCACATTTGGCAGGTTCTCTCTTTGCGAGCCGTTAGTCTCATCGAACCGCACATCCACAGTTTCAACCACTTTATAGTGAAAGAGGTTGAAGACTCTGTAGGAGTGCGAATCCTTTCCATAACCAAGCATAAAACCTTGATGTGCTTTCGGTGCAAATTTTGAAGTGTGATGAGGATCCTTGATCCAGCAACTGGCACCAAATACTCTGAAGTAACTCACATTTGGCTTCTTACCAGTGAGGAGCTCATAGGATGTTTTGTTCAGAAGCTTGTGAAGATAAACACGGTTGATGACATGGCATGCAGTATCAATGGCTTCAGGCCAGAACTTCCTTGGAGTCTTGTATTCATCGAGCATCGTCCGGGCCATCTCAATGAGTGTTCTGTTCTTGCGTTCCACGATGCCATTCTGCTGCGGCGTGTACGGAGCTGAGAACTCATGAGTGATGCCCAAAGTATCAAGATAAGTGTCGAGGCCGGTGTTCTTGAATTCAGTGCCATTGTCATTTCTGATGTGCTTGATCTTGACGCCATAGTTGTTCATGGCTCAATTGGCGAAGCGTCTGAAGACATCTTGCACTTCAGTCTTGTAGAGGATTATATGCACCCATGTATATCTTGAATAATCATCAACAATGATGAAGCCATAGAGACAAGCAGTAGTAGTAAGAGTTGAGTAGTGAGTGGGACCGAAGAGGTCCTTGTGTAGCAGTTCGAAGGGTTGAGTCGTTGTCATGATTGTCTTCGAGGGATGCTTGGCCCTCGTCATCTTTCCTTCTTCGCAGGCACCGCATAAGTGATCCTTCTTGAACTTGACGCCCTTGATGCCTATGATGTGCTTCTTCTTTGCAAGAGTATGCAAGTTCCTCATGCCAGCATGCCCTAGCCTCCGATGCCAGAGCCAGCATTCTGAAGCTTTTGCAAGAAGACATACGACAAGCTATGGTCCTGCTGAGAAATCTACCATGTACAAATCATCTTTCCAATACCCTTCAAAGACTACAGACTTGTCAGATTCCATTAGAACAAGGCAACGATATTTTCCAAACATCACAATCATATTCAAATCGCAAAGCATTGAGACAGACATTAAATTGAAACCAAGGGATTCAACAAGCATCACTTTATCCATGTGCTGATCCCTTGAGATTGCAACTCTACCTAGACCCAATACGTTGCTTTTGCCAGTATCAGCAAATGTGATGTGACTTTTGTCAGATGGACGTAAGGTTGAGTCCATGAGAAGACTTCACTTGCTAGTCATGTGATTAGTACATCCACTATCAACAATCCATTCTGAAGCAGCTGGTGTCATACCCTACAGTGCAGTTAGGGGGATAGGCTTCACGAAGAGAATTGTGAAGCATAAACATTTGACGAGCAAGTGGATTATGAAAGCTTAGATCGAGGTTAGGAATGATAGCGCAAGTAGCAAGCGACTCAGGAACAAAAAACATAATAAGACTATTTGGGCATTTGATCTTGCGCCCTACAAGATGTTTAAGGTCCCCAGCAATAGCTTCAGATGCATTTGATTTTCGGCTGGAGACCCTTCCCTGCAAAAGAGAGTTAAGCTTGCTTAGCCACCCACATCTTCAAGGGTGGCTTCGAAGCAATGAGTCTAAGCGCATCATCTGAGAACTTTGGCTTTGGAGCCCCAGCAAATAGTCTTGCAGGTGGACAATAGTACTCATAAGAATAAGCAGAGTAGTTCTGGGTCTTATGAACATGGCGGTTTGATAAAACGTGCTCATATTCATAGGCCTGAGTATGGTTTCCCTGTAAAACATTTGCGTTAGTGCGACTCAGGTGAGTCCTCTGTCTGTACGAAGCCTTTGGACCATATGAAGCCTTTGGTCTGGGGTTTGTCTTCTTCACTTGTGGTGTCATGACGACATTCACAGGAAGATTCTCCAGACACTTTTTCGGCACCCAGAATTTCTTCATAGGTGGCCCATTCCTGCAGTTAGTACCAATATACCTGGCAAACACTTCACCATTCTGATTCTTAAACAGTTTATAGTTTGCATCAAAGGATTCATCAATGACAATGGGATTAGCACAAGTGAAGCAGATAGGGTGGATGGATCCACTGAAGGCTCCTTTGCAACAACCCATGTGGTTTTGGGGTACTGCTCAGGTTTCCAGTAAGAGCCATCAGCATTCATTTTCCTTTCGAACCCAACACCCTCTTTCCTAGGGTTTCGGTTCAGGATCTGCCTTTTGAGGACATCACATAGTGTCTGATGCCCTTTGAGACTTTTGTACATCCCTGTTTCAAGCAATGTCTTCAACCTAGCATTTTCATCAGCAATAGCAGTGGCATCCTCAGCAGAGGGGTTAGTTACCACATCAACAGTTGAAGATATTGCAACAGTAGCAGCAGTAGAACATCCAGCAACAGAAGTGGCGTTGTCACGCTCAATGCATTTAATACATGGTGGTTCAAATCCTTCCTGAGCGGAACTGATCTGTTTGGCGCGAAGTGACTCGTTTTCCTTTTGAAGATCTTCATGAGCCGCTCTCAATTTCTCAAGATCTTGCTTCCTTTGAAGATAATCATAGGAAAGCTTTTCATGAGTTGTTGAGAGCGTTTCATGACGACTTTCAAGTTCCTCATACTTAACATGAAGATTTTTTATGTCTTCAATTAAGGACTGAGATCGAGTCATTTCAGCGTCTAACAGGTCATCGCTTTTGTCTAACAGTTTTTGAATATGTTCCATAGCTTTCTGTTGTTCAGTTGCAATTTTAGCAAGTGTTTTGTAGCTGGGTTTGGAACCACAATCAGAGTCATCTTCACTGGATGTTTGATAGTGAGTAGTGCGTGAGTTTACCTTGGCACCGCGTGCCATGAAGTAGTAGGTGGGAGCGGAGTTGTCCTTGTCATTAGCATCGGCGTCGGTGATGAAGTCATTGTCTTCGGTGTTGAAGATGGACTTGGCAACGTAAGCTGTAGCCAGACTTGCAACGCCAGAATCGGACTCCTCCTCAGACTCCACCTCCGCCTCCTCAGAAGCAGACTCCTCCTCTGAATCCATTTCCTTGCCAACAAACGCACGAGCCTTGCCAGATGAGCTCTTCTTGTGTGATGAAGACTTTGATGAAGACTTGGAAGAAGACTTTGAGTATTTCTTCTTCTTCTTGTCGTCAGAATCATATTCCTTGCTCTTCTTCTTGTTGTTGTTCTCATTGTCCCACTGCGGACACTCAGAGATGTAGTGACCAGGTTTCTTGCACTTGTGGCATGTTCTCTTCTTGTAGTCATGAGTAGAAGCTTCATCATTCCTTGAGCTGGATCGTGGGGACTTTCTGAAGCCTTTCTTCTTGGTGAATTTCTGGAACTTCTTCACAATCATAGCAAGCTCCTTTCCAATGTCTTCAGGATCATCAGAACTGCAATCAGATTCTTCTTCACATGAGGAAACAACTTTTGCCTTCAAGGAACGAGTTCGGCCATAGTTGGGACCGTAGATGTCTCTTTTCTCAGAAAGCTGAAACTCATGTGTGTTGAGCCTTTCAAGTATGTCAGACGGATCGAGTCTCTTGAAGTTAGGGCGTTCTTGAATCATCAGGGCTAGGGTGTCAAATGAGCTATCAAGTGATCTCAGGAGTGTCTTGACAATTTCATGCTTGGTGATTCAGTAGCACCGAGAGCCTGAAGCTCATTTGTGATGTCAGTGAGGCGATCAAACGTGAGATGAACATTCTCATTGTCGTTTCCCTTGAAGCGGTTGAAGAGGTTGCGAAGGACACTGATCCTTTGATCTCTCTGGGTTGAGACGCCATCATTGACCTTGGAGATCCAGTCCCAGACTAACTTGGATGTTTCCAGAGCACTCACACGGTCATACTGCCCTTTGGTCAGATGACCACAGATGATGTTCTTGGCAGTGGAGTCCAGTTGAACGAACTTCTTGACATCAGCAGCGGTGACACCTTCACCAGCCTTGGGGACGCCATTCTTGACGACATACCAGAGGTCGACATCAATGGCTTCAAGATGCATGTGCATCTTATTCTTCCAGTAGGGATATTCAGCTCCATCGAAGACGGGGCACGCAGCGGAGACTTAGATTATCCCTGCAGTCGACATAGCTAAAACTCCAGGTGGTTAAACCGAGTCACACAGAATAAGGGAGTACCTTGCTCTGATACCAATTGAAAGTGCTAGTGATCGACTAGAGGGGGGTGAATAGGCGATTTTTAAGAAAGTCTTAAAAACATGGAAGTTTCGAAGACAAACGATAGAAATAAACCTATTACCATACAACGGAAGGTAGACTACACTAGGCAAGCCATAGTCAAGTATTCAATGAAGTGAAAGCACAAAGACTAATAGTAACTAGGCAGTATGGATCAGGATGGAAGATAGTATGAAGCCAATCAGAACAAGCAGTCGCTCAGTGAAGACAGAAGATAATGCAGACAGGCAATGACTTCACAAGGACCAACTGCAAATAAAGAGATGGGAAGGATAGAACCAGTAGCTCATTGAAGACAATGATTTGTTGGACCAGTTCCGGTTGCTGTGACAACTGTACGTCTGGTTAGGGAGACTGAGATTTAACTCAGAAGATCGTGTCTTCACCTTATTCCCCTTGAGCTAAGGACAGCTAGTCCTCGCCCAATCACTCTGGTAAGTCTTCAAGGTAGACTTCCAAACCTTCACAGACTTCGTTCACCGGCGATCCACAATGACTCTTGGATGCTCAGAACGCGACGCCTAACCGGCTGGAGGATTCACAGTCTTCAAGTGTAATAAGTCTTCAGATCACACAGACAGAAAGACTTCAGTGATGCCTAACACTCTTTGGCTCTGGGTGTTTAAGGCTTTGTCCTCGCAAGGATTTCTCTCTCTCAAGGGCTTCGAGGTGGGTTGCTCTCAAACGACAAAAGCCGTGCACTAACTCTAAGCAGCCAACCAATTTATGGTGTAGAGGGTGGGCTATTTATAGCCACTAGGCAACCCGACCTGATTTGTCCGAAATGACCCTGGGTCACTAAGGAACTGACACGTGTTCTGACGGTCAGATTTCAAACACACGCGACAACTTTACTTGAGCTACAAGCAAAGCTGACTTATCCAGCTCTGGATAAGATTTGCTCTCATAGTCTTCGCTCAAAGACATAGGATTTTGGTTAAGTATCACTTCAGTCATTCTGACTGGTTCACTTGGACCCCACTTAACAGTACGGTGGTTCCTATGACTCAACAAGGAAGAAAAAGAACGACGAAACAACTAAGTCTTCGCGCTCCATAGTCTTCACGCGATGTCTTCTCTTGTCATAGTCTTCAATGTGAATGTCCTCATATACCACCTTTGACTTCAATTTCTTCATACATTTTTATGGGTCATCTCCGGTAGGAAAACCAAATCAATGAGGGACTTCTACCTGTGTTATCCTGCAATTCTCACAAACACGTTAGTCCCTCAACCAGGTTTGTCGTCAATACTCCAAAACCAACTAGGGGTGGCACTAGATGCACTTACAATATTTATGTCTTGACCATTTCGAGACTCCTTGTCATGTTCGTGATCACATCCAGGACTCCGAACTACCTTCGGTACATCAAAACACAAAAACTCATAATACAATCGTCACCGAAACTTTAAGCGTGCGGACCCTATGGGTTCGAGAACTATGTAGACATGACCGAGACATGTCTCTGGTCAATAACCAATAGCGGAACCTGGATGCTCATATTGGCTCCTACATATTGTACGAAGAGCTTTATCGGTCAAACCGCATAACAGCATATGTTGTTCCCTTTGTCATCGGTATGTTACTTGCCCGAGATTCGATCGTCGGTATCTTAATACCTAGTTCAATCTCGTTACCGGCAAGTCTCTTTACTCGTTCCGTAATACATCATCCCGCAACTAACACATTAGTTACAACGCTTGCAAGGCTTGTAGTGATGTGCATTACCGAGTGGGCCCAGAGATACCTCTCCGACAATCAGAGTGACAAATCCTAATCTCGAAATGCGCCAACCCAACAAGTACCTTCGGAGACACCTGTAGAGCACCTTTATAATCACCCAGTTACGTTGTGACGTTTGGTAGCACACAAAGTGTTCCTCCGGTAAACGGGAGTTGCATAATCTCAGTCATAGGAACATGTATAAGTCATGAAGAAAGCAATAGCAACATACTAAATGATCAAGTGCTAAGCTAACAGAATGGGTTAAGTCAATCACATCATTCTCCTAATGATGTGATCCGTTAATCAAATGACAACTCATGTCTATGGCTAGGAAACATAACCATCTTTGATTAACGAGCTAGTCAAGTAGAGGCATACTAGTGACACTTTGTTTGTCTATGTATTCACACATGTATCATGTTTCCGGTTAATACAATTCTAGCATGAATAATAAACATTTATCATGATATATGGAAATAAATAATAACTTTATTATTGCCTCTAGGGCATATTTCCTTCAGAAACTCCTTCTCTAGAAAGGATCCATTCTTAGCAACGAATATCTTGCCTTTGGATGTGTGATAGAAGGTGTACCCAACAGTCTCCTTTGGGTATCCTATGAAGACACATTTCTTCGATTTGCGTTCGAGCTTATCAGGTTGAAGCTTTTTTCACATAAGCATCACGGCCCCAAACTTTAAGAAACGACGGCTTAGGTTTCTTGCTAAAACACAGCTCATATGATGTCGTATCAACGGATTTAGATGGTGCCCTATTTAACGTGAATGCAGCCGTCTCTAAAGCATAACCCCAAAACGATAGCGGTAAATCGGTAAGAGACATCATAGATCGCACCATATCTAATAAAGTACGGTTACGACGTATGGACACACCATTATGTTGTGGTGTTCCAGGTCGCGTGAGTTGTGAGACTATTCCACATTGTTTCAAATGAAGACCAAAGTCATAACTCAAATATTCACCCCCACGATCAGATCATAGAAACTTTATTTTCTTGTTACGATGATTTTTCACTTCACTCTGAAATTCTTTGAACTTTTCAAATGTTTCAGACTTATGTTTCATCTAGTAGATGTACCCATATCTACTCAAATCATTTATGAAGGTCAGAAAATAACGATACCCGTCGCGAGCCTCAACACTCATCGGACCGCATACATAAGTATGTATTATTTCCAATAAGTCAGTTGCTCGCTCCATTGTTCCGGAGAATGGAGTCTTAGTCATCTTGCCCATGAGGCATGGTTCGCAAGCATCAAGTGATTCATAATCAAGTGATTCCAAAAGCCCATCAGCATGGAGTTTCTTCATGCGCTCTACACCAATATGACGTAAACGGCAGTGCCACAAATAAGTTGCACTATCATTATTAACTTTGCATCTTTTGGCTTAAATATTATGAATATCTGTATCACTACAATCGAGATTCGACAAAAATAGACCACTCATCAAGGGTGCATGACCATAAAAGTTATTAGTCATATAAATAGAACAACAATTATTCTCTGATTTAAATGAATAACCGTCTCGCATCAAACAAGATTCAGATATAATGTTAATGCTCAATGCTGGCACCAAATAACAATTATTCAGGTCTAAAACTAATCTCGAATGTAGATGTAGAGGTAGCATGCCGACGGCGATCACATCAACCTTGGAACAATTTCCCACGCGCATCGTCACCTCGTCCTTAGCCAATCTTCGTTTAATCCGTAGCCCATGTTTCGAGTTGCAAATATGAGCAACAGAACCAGTATCAAATAACCAGGCACTACTACGAGCATTACTAAGGTACACATCAATAACATGTATATCAAATATACCTTTCACTTTGCCATCCTTCTTATCCGCCAAATATTTGGGGCAGTTCCGCTTCCAATGACCAGTCCCTTTGCAGTAGAAGCACTCAGTCTCAGGCTTTGGTCTAGACTTGGGTTTCTTCCCTTGAGCAGCAACTTGCTTGCTATTCTTCTTGAAGTTCCCCTTCTTCCCTTTGCCTTTTTTCTTGAAACTAGTGGTCTTGTTAACCATCAACACTTGATGCTCCTTCTTGCTTTCTACCTCCGCAGCCTTTAACCGCGAAGAGCTCGGGAATTGTCTTTTCCATCCCTTGCATATTATAGTTCATCACGAAGCCTTTATAGCTTGGTGGCTGTGATTGAAGAACTCTGTCAATGACACTATCATCAGGAAGATTAACTCCCAGCCGAGTCAAGTGGTTGTGGTACCCAGACATTCAGAGTATGTGTTCACTCACAGAACTATTCTCCTCCATTTTGCAGCTATAGAACTTGTTGGAGACTTCATATCTCTCAACTTGGGAATTTTCTTGAAATATTAACTTCAACTCCTGGAACATCTTATATGCTCCATGACGTTCAAAACGTCTTTGAAGTACCGATTCTAAGATGTAAAGCATGGCACACTGAACTATCGAGTAGTCATCAGCTTTGCTTTGCCAGACGTTCATAACGTCCGGAGTTGCTCCTGTAGCGGGTCTTGCACCTAGCGGTGCTTCCAGGATGTAATTCTTCTGTGCGGCAATGAGGATAATCCTCAAGTTACAGACCCAGTTCATGTAGTTGCTACCATCATCTTTCAACTTAGCTTTCTCTAGGAACGCATTAAAATTCAAGGAAATGGTAGCACGGGCCATATATCTACAACAACATAGACATGCAAAAAATTATCATGTACTAAGTTCATGATAAATTAAAGTTCAGTTAATCATATTACTTAAAAACTCCCACTTAGATAGACATCCCTCTAGTCATCTAAATGATCACGTGATCCATATAACCTAAACCATGTCCGATCATCACGTGAGATGGAGTAGTTTTCAATGGTGAACATATCTATGTTGATCATATCTACTATTCCCTCCGTTCCTAAATACTTGTCTTTCTAGACATTTCAAATGACTACTACATACGGATGTATGTAGACATATTTTAGAGTGTAGATTCACTCATTTTGCTCCGTATGTAGTCACTTGTTGAAATGCCTAGAAAGACAAGTATTTAGGAACGGAGGGAGTATATGATTCACATTCGACCTTTTGGTCTCACTGTTCTGAGGCCATATCTACATATGCTAGGCTCGTCAAGTTTAACCCGAGTATTCTGCATGTGCAAAACTAGCTTGCACCCATTGTATGTGAACATAGAGCTTATCACACCCGATCATCACGTGGTGTCTCGGCACGACGAACTATAGCAACAATGCATACTCAGGGAGAACACTTATACCTTGAAATTTAGTGAGGGATCATCTTATAATGTTATCGCCATACTAAGCAAAATAATATGCATAAAGGATAAACATCACATGTAATCAAAAAAATGTGACATGATATGGACATTATCATCTTGTGCCTTTGATCTCCATCTCCAAAGCATCGTCATGATCTCCATTGTCACCGGCTTGACACCTTGATCTCCATCGTAGCATCATTGTCATCTCGCCAAATATTGCTTCCATGACTATCGCTACCGCTTAGTGATAAAGTAAAGCAATTACATGGCGATTGCATTTCATACAATAAAGCGACAACCATAAGGCTCTTGCTAGTTGCCGATAACTTTTACAAAACATGATCATCTCATACAACAATTTATATCTCATCACGTCTTGACCATATCACATCACAACATGCCTTGCAAAAACAAGTTAAACGTCCTCTACTTTGTTGTTGCAAGTTTTATGTGGCTGCTACGGGCTTCTAGCAAGAACCGTTCTTACCTACGCATCAAAACCACAATGATTTTTCGTCAAGTGTGCTGTTTTAACCTTCAACAAGGATCGGTCGTAGTCAAACTCAATTCAACTAAAGTTGGAGAAACAAACACCTTCTAGCCACCTATGTGCGAAGCATGTCGGTAGAACCAGTCTCATGAAAGCGCTCATGTAATGTCGGTCCGGGCCGGTTCATCCAACAATACCACAGAATCAAAGTAAGACGTTGGTGGTAAGCAGTATGACTATTATTGCCCACAACTCATTGTGCATATATCATCTACGCATAGACCTGGCTCGGATGCCACTGTTTCGGAACGTATTAATTGAAAAAAATCCTACGATCACGCACGATCTATCTAGGAGATGCATAGCAATGAGACGGGAGAGTGTGTCCACATACCCTCGTAGACCGAAAGCGGAAGCGTTATGTAACACGGTTGATGTAGTCAAACGTCTTCATGATCCAACCGATCCAAGTACGGAACGTACGGCACCTCCGTTTTCAGCACACGTTCAGCACGTTGACGTCCCTCAAGCTCTTGATCCAGTAGAGGGTCGATGGAGAGTTCCGTCAGCACGACAGCGTGGCGACGGTGTTGGTGATGTGATCCACGCAGGGCTTCGCCTAACCACTATGACAATATGACCGAGGTGGTAAACTGTGGATGGAGGCACCACACATGGCTAAAGAACAATTGATGTGTCTTTGGGGTGCCCCTGTCCACGTATATAAAGGAGGAGAGGGAGGAGGACGGCAGCCATGAGGGGGCACGCCAAGGGGGAGTCCAACTAGGATTCCCAATCCTAGTTGGACTCCCTTTCCTATTCCAAGAGGGGGAAGGAGGGAAGGAGAGGGAGAGGAAAAGGAAAGAGGGGGTCGTGCCCCCTCCCCCTAGTCCAATTCGGACTGCCCTTGGGGGGAGCGCGCCACCCTGTGGGCTGCCCTCTCCTACTCCCTTATGGCCCATTAAGGCCCATAACTTCCCTCGGGGGTTCCGGTAACCCCTCGGTTCCCGGATAAATATCCGAAACGTCCCGAAACTTTTCCGGTGTCCGAATACCTTCATACAATATATCAATCTTTACCTCTAGACCATTTCAAGGCTCCTCATCATGTCCGTGATCTCATCCGGGACTCCAAACAAACTTCGGTCACCAAAACACATAACTCATAATACAAATCATCATCGAACGCTAAGCATGCGGACCCTTCGGGTTCGAGAACTATGTAGACATGACCGAGACTCATCTCCGGTAAATAACCAATATCGAAACCTGGATGCTCATATTGGCTCCTACATATTCTACGAAGATCTTTATCGGTCAAACCGCATAACAACATACATCATTCCCTTTGTCATCGGTATGTTACTTGCCCGAGATTCGATCGTCGGGATCATCATACCTAGTTCAATCTCATTACTGGCAAGTCTCTTTACTCGTTCCGTAATGCATAATCATGCAACTAACTCATTAGTTGCATTGCTTGCAAGGCTTATAGTGATGTGCATTACCGAGAGGGCCCAGAGATACCTCTCTGATACACGGAGTGACAAATCCTAATCTCGATCTATGCCAACTCAACAAACACCTTCGGAGACACCTATAGAGCATCTTTATAATTACCCAGTTACGTTGTGACGTTTGATAGCACACAAGGTGTTCCTCCGATATTCATGAGTTGCATAATCTCATAGTTAGAGGAATATGTATAAGTCATGAAGAAGGCAATAGAAATTAAACTAGATGATCATAATACTAAGCTAACGGATGGGTCTTGTCCATCACATCATTCTCTAATGTTGTGATCCCATTCTTCAAATGACAACACATGTCTATGGTCAGGAAATTTAACCATCTTTGATTAACGAGCTAGTCAAGTAGAGGCATACTAGGGACACTATGTTTGTCTATGTATTCACACGTGTACTAAGTTTCCGGTTAATACAATTCTAGCATGAATAATAAACATTTATCATGATATAAGGAAATATAAATAACAACTTTATTATTGCCTCTAGGGCATATTTCCTTCGGCGGCCCCGTTAGGCATGGCGACGGCGCCCTTGGATGGCGACGTTCGTGGGGGGTGGATGGACGGCTTCTTGATCGCGTGGGCGGTGAGTCGCCGGTGGATCTCCTCCAAGCTGCAGGCTCTCTCCCGCTTCACTTGGTGGTTTACGATCGCAGTCGTCGGCCTCGGTGCGTTCGCGGGGGCTGGTAGAGGTGACATTGGACCGGAGGAAACTTTGGATGACTCGTTCATCCCGACGGTGGCAACGACCAGGGGCGCCGTTCTCCTACTTGCAGGTGCCGTCGAGGTCCCTGCTCTCCGCCCCGACCCCATGCCCGAGTGAAACCCCTAAATCTCCTCAGATTGGGCGGTGGCGGCACTGCGTGTGTCGTGCCCTTCTTGGAGGCGCCGCCTAGGGCGTTTGGGTGCTCGGTTTGAGGTACTGCAGACGGAGGGGGTGGGACCAGTGGCAGCATGTGGTGTTTCGCATCGGAGGAGCGGCGTGGCATCTGGCACATCGACAACGGCAGGTCTCAGCGGCATGGAGCAGCGGGGTCTCGCCGGTGGGCGTGTGATTATGAACGAGCGCGGGATGGTGGCGTTGTCTGGCGTCGTGGTGGCGTCGACGACAGCTAGACCAGGCAAGGTAGATGCATCAGTACATCTCTGAAGATGGATTGGTGGCAGGTGGCTGCGGCGGCCTCATACACAGCAGGCATCTTGGTTGAGGAGTGCGCCGGACTGGTGGGTGTCCCATACCCGGCAGGCGTTCTGATTGGGACCTCAGGTTTTAAATGTTAGGTTTGGCTGCAATGTCTGTTTGGTATTAGGCCCAGACCATCAGCATCCCTACATCAACTGGAAAGGAGTAGCAACAGATGTTGCCTAGACGATGACTTTAGTCTTACCGTTGTATGACTTTATAAGGTCTTGTGTGAATAATTAATAAAGTGATTGTATGCATTATCCAGATGCAGAGGCCAGGGTCCTCCTCCATTTTTAAAAAAATTGTAGTATTGCTCATAGTTCTGATATGGATTTTTTTTTATTGTTGATTTTTTTCTTATAGCTAAGCACTCGTGTCAAACGGTGATTTCTTTTCCTTTTTAAGTAGTATAAGAAAGTATAGCTGACTGTTTCAAAGTTGTTTGCACCCGGGTCTTGATCGATAAAGCTAAGGTCGATCATTGTCTTACCGTCGCACTCGTGTGCCATTTCAGAGAGGGCATTAGCCGGTAGGTATATCTTTGGACGAGATATTCCGTGCTAATGGCATCGCCAAGCTATTCCATATGCTCCCCTAAAAAAAAAGCTATTCCATATGCATCGTGCAAACTTACTTGATCAACATAAAAAAGGTGAAAGCAGCCGTCGTGCAAAAATGTACTATGTGTGATGGACGCAGAGCGCGTGCGTGCAACTTGGTTCGATCTATCGTGGAGTGGCGCGTCCACGTACGCGCCGACAGGGACAGCAACTCAATCGGCATCTGGCGCGCGCGTGCGACAGTGAAAGCCAAGCTAGGCGCACACACGCTCGCTTGGGCAGCTAGCGATGACTCCAAAGTTGCCATCGATTGATCCATCCCCCGCTGCAGTTATAGACACTCATTTTTACTTTTTACCTTATATTTTGCGGGGGTAAAAGACATTCATACACCAACAGACCGAAAAAGCATCAAATCGCGGCCGATTTGCTAGGATCTGTATACTGTTTGGTTCGACTGTGCATTTTTAAAAGCAGCTGTGAAAAATTTGCTGTAAAAAAACAGCTGTGAAAAATCTGATGTAAAAAAGATATAGGTCATTTGGTAAACCAGTTGATACAGCTTTTTCAGATTTTAACCCGCAGCGGAATCAAATTTTGGAAAGCACGTCCTGGGTTGCTTTCGCTTTTGGTTCAGATTTTGACAGCGAATTTCTGGAATCGAATTCTGCTGGGTTCGCCCTTTGATTCAGATTATATTGCGCGACAGTGAAATCCGTCAATAAAAGCTAAACCAAACAGGGCCTATATATTATTCGCTGCCGCTATCCCGAATCAAGTGGCTGAAGCCGATCTCATCCGTCCGCGCGCAATCTCAGATACTGGTCCATTCAGAAGATCACCTCTGTAAGCAACCCAGAGATATATTGCACGATCTAGTAGCTCTTCTCACGAATTCAAGTAGCAATTAGAGATTACAAGTCTGGATACAAGAATTGGGGGAAGAAGGAGGAAGGGAAGAGAGCCGCCGCCGGGTTCGTGCCGTGATCCACTGGATACCTAACCCCAGCGGAGAGGGTGCGTAAAGTAGTTGGCAGCATCACACCCACTCAGGGCCGCTGACGTTTCTGTTGGGCCGCTTCTGTCTGATGGGCCGAGCTGCAGGCGAGGCCGGTCCGTTGCTGGGTGCTGGTGTTGGGCTGCTTGTGGCCTTGACACCCCCTCCTTCTTGCGATGAGGCTTGCCCCCAAGCCTCTGCGGCAGGGAATCGAGCTTGTAGTTCTTCCTTGTCTTCCCAGGTGTCGCCGATCGCTGCGGTGTCAGACCATCGAACCAGGACTTGCTCTATCATGCTGTCATGCTTGCGACGCCAGCGCGAAGCCAGGACCTGTACTGGGACTACAGGTATATCAGTAGCAATGGGAAGTTGTTGTTGCACCGGCGTACCTGGCAGGAGGGCTTTTCTCAACAGCGAGACATGGAAAACAGGGTGAACAGTTGTGTTCGATGGCAGCTCCAGTCGATAAGCTACTGGATTGATCTTGGCGATGATGGAATATGGTCCATAGTACCGGAAAGAGAGCTTGTGATTAGCTCGTTTGGCCACTGAAGTTTGCACATACGGCTGCAGTTTCAGATAAACCGTGTCGCCGGTCTCGAACACACGTTCAGAGCGCTTCTTGTCTGCCTGCTGTTTCATACGCAAGCGAGCTTGCTGTAGGTGTTGTTGCAGCAGGTCTTGGATGGTGGAGCGTTCATCGAGCCAAGTTTGCAGCGTGGGAACAGAACAGGAGGAAGCCGCGGTGATGCCCCAATGGCGGGGTTCGCGACCAAACATGGCCATGAATGGTGTCATGCCAATGGCCGAATGCGGCGCGGCATTGTACCAGAACTGCGCCAAGGGGATCCAATGACTCCAACGCTTGGGGCATGAGTGTGTGAAACAGCGAAGGAAGGTTTCAAGGCACTGGTTTACGCGCTCTGACTGCCCATCAGTTTGCGGGTGGTTTGATGTGCTCATGCGGAGATCAGTACCAGCATGGCGAAAGAGTTCTTGCCAAAAATGGGAAGTAAAGACAGGATCACGATCGGAAACAATGGATTGAGGGAGCCCATGGACAGGATAGATGCGTTGCATGTACAGGAGGGCAACGCGCGAAGCAGTGTACGGGTGGGCAAGTGGCAAGAAATGAGCAAACTTGGTCATTTTATCGACCAAAACCCAAATGCAATTGTACTGACCTGATTGCGGGAGACCGTCGATGAAATCCATCGTGATCATATCCCAGGAAGCAGTGGGTACAGGAAGAGGATGGAGCAGTCCTGGTGAAGCCACCCGCTCAGTTTTCGCCTGTTGACAGATTTGACAGCACTGAACGTATTGAAGGATATGAGCCTTCATTTTCGGCCACGCGAATGACCTCCTAACACGCTTGTAAGTGGCTGGGAACCCCGAGTGCCCTCCCACCGGGCTGTCATGAAATGCAGAGATGATATGTTGTTGCAGAGATGTGCTGCCCCCGAGCCAGATGCGGTCTCTGAAACGCAAGAGTCCTTGTGACAGGCTGAAACGTCCTTTTGGGTCAGGTCGAACAACGAGTTGTTCCAAGAGACGTTGAGCTTGAGGGTTAGAGTTGTAACTTGCGACAATATCGTCGAGCCACGCTAGTTGGCAGCTCGTGATCGCCATAGCATGCTCCCAGTGGTGTAGGCGAGATAGGGCATCTGCGACTCCGTTCTCCACGCCCTTCTTGTACACAATTTTGTACTGCAAACCCAGCAATTTGGTGAAAGCCCGCTGTTGCCACGGTGTCATGAGCCGTTGTTCTTGCAGGTAGACCAAGCTGCGTTGGTCTGTCTTGATGATGAACTCTGCAGATTGCAAGTATGGTCGCCATTGGTCGACTGCAGCTATCACTGCCAGGTATTCCTTCTCATACGTGGATAATCCTTGGTACTTGGGGCAGATTCCTTTGCTTAGGAAAGCGATAGGGTGCCCTTCTTGCTGTAAGACTGCTCCAATGCCTGTGCCACATGCGTCAGTTTCCACTATGAATTGTTTCTGAAAATCAGGCAGTGCAAGCACCGGTGCTGTTACTAGTCCTTGTTTGAGTGCCTGGAAGCTTTATTCCGTGTTATCTATCCAGACAAACGGCACCCCTTTCTTGAGAAGATTGAAAAGTGGTCGGGCTATGATCCCAAAGTGCCTCACGAAGCGCCTGTAGTAACCTGCCAGTCCCAAGAACTGTCTGACTTCTTTCACATTTGTAGGTGTAGGCCACTCTGACACAGCCTCGATCTTAGTGGGATCTGTAGCCACTCCTTCTGCGCTGATTACATGTCCCAGGTAAGTTATTCTCTGCTGGCCAAAGCTGCATTTGCTTCTCTTCACCTTCCACTGGTCACGGCGAAGGAGCTCAAATACCTGCCGGAGGTGTTCTGCGTGCTCTTGCAAGGTTTTGCTGAATACTAGTATGTCATTGAAGAAGGATAAGACACACTCACGCATCAGCGGGTGAAGCGTGCCTGTGATCGCACCGTTGAAAGTAGCGGGTCCTCCAGCAAGGCCGTACGATAGGACTCTGAGTTCAAAGTGCCCAGAGTGTGTTTGAAAGGCAGTTTTGAACTCTTCTCCTTCTGCCAGCCGAATTTGATGATACCATGCCCTTAAGTCCAGCATGGAGAACCACTTAGCTCCGTGTAGTTCATCCAGTAACTCCTCAATTACAGGCACCGGGTATTTGCCCACTATCGTCATCGCGTTGAGCTGTCTGTAGTCAATACAGAGTCGCCACGTACCATCTTTTTCTTGACTAAGATAACTGGCGAGGAGAAGGGACTGTGGCTGCGTTGAATGACACCTGATTGCAACATTTCCTGTACTTGTTTCTCAATCTCATCTTTGTGCTCAGGTTTGTGTCTATATGGCCTCAAGTTCACTGGTTGTGCTCCTGCCATGAGTGGTATTCGGTGGTCGCAATCTCTGCGTGGGGGAAGCCCAGTTGGTTCACCGAATACATCTTGAAACTAATCAATAACCTTCTGAATATTATCTGGTGTGGGTGTGTACACTTCATCTTCTTCAGTGATCTGATACAACTGCACAACCTGTGCTATCGACCCCTGTTTGTGCAAGGACTGTAGCTGCAAGGCATTGATCTCCGGGCAAGCATCCACACGCTTTTGATGGCCGCGTAACTGCGCGGGTCCACGCGGTGTGGTAATCAGCAGATGTTTGCCACGCCAATCCACTCTCATTGGGCTATGTTCTTCGAGCCAGTCCATGCCCAGTATGGCGTCATACGCGCCCAGTGGCAATACCTTCATGTCGGTGCTGAATTCATGTGTCTGAGATACCCAACTGCAGTGCGGGATGCGAGAGAAACAGCAGAGCTCGCCTCCATCAGCCACCTTGACACGGCAGGGTCGATGAAGAGGTACGACGCCCGTCAGACCCAATGCGAGGCGCGCGTCGATGAAAGACGTGGAACTTCCAGAATCCACCAGCAGTAACACCTCGTGGCCTTGGAGCCATGCGTGAAGACGAATCGCCTTTGGTGACGTGCCACGAGTGAGGGCATGGCGCGAGATCGCCATTGCCGTTTCGGCTGGCGGGTCGCCGAGCGGCGGGTGCGATGGATCGCCGTCGGAGTCGAGGCCGAACAATTCGAGCAACTCCTCGAGGACGTGGAGCTGCACGCTGGTAGGACAGTTGTGATCCTGGCCCCAACGCTCTCCGCACTTGAAGCAGAGGCCCTTGGCACGACGGTACTCCCGCAGCGCCTTGAGCTTGGTGCTGTCCGCACGACTGGCCTCTACGACGCACCGATCCGTGGCCGTCGGTGTTGTTGGCGGCCGTCCTTGTGGTGGTGGAGGGGGAAGTGCCATGGGCACCCCTGCGCTGTTGCGGTGACTCCAGTCCGGAGCGCTGGTACGCACAAGGCTGGGCCGCGCACGCTCTCGCGAAGCACCATCCGCCACCTCCTCTTGAAGCAAGGCCAGGGCGCAGGCAGTGTCGAGGTCAGGTGGTCGCTGCACCAGCACCACCGCTCGAATGTCGGGTCGCAGCCCCTCAACAAAACGGGTAAGATAATAGTAAGGATGTATGGATTCAGAATATGCAGACAAATGACTAATGATCAGTTCAAATTGCTCAATGTAATCAGCTACTGTTGTTTTCTGTGACAGTGAATAAAATTGGCGGATGAAGAGCTGATGACGGTCGCGACCGAATCGAGTACACAACAGAGTCGAGAAGGATTCCCAATCGAACTCCGTCAGTTTCTTCTGTACCGATTGTAGCCACACCGATGCAGAACCAGAAAAGTTCAGCGATGCCATCGGAACCCAGAATCTCTCATGGATATCGAACATCTGGAAGTACTGCTCACAAAGAGTTTTCCATAAACGCAGTTTTTTGCCCGTGAATTGGGGAAATCCGATCGATGGATGAGCCTGGCCAATTCCAGTGAGTATCTGGCTAGCATGCGCATATGGAGATGCGATATTAGACGGAACGGGAAGTTGCGACTGACCGTTGGCCGGGGTGGCCACCGATGCGAACATCGGCGCCAGTCCCCGTGGTAGAACGTCGATGCCGCGGTCGATTGACCCGAGGGCGTCGCCCTCCACACGCTTGCTGGTGCCGATGTGGTCACGCAGCGGTGCTGGTGGTGCAGGTGGTGGTGGCGCTGGCGCCTCCACCGGTCGCTCTTCCGGAGCGGTCGCAGGTCGCGCTTGGAGTTTAGCGACCGCCACCGAGAGCTGATCCACGCGCCTCTCCAGATCGGGCCGCCACTGGCCCAGGTCGTCCAGCTTGGTGGTGTGGGAGCGGATGTCGGAGTGGATCGCTTCGAGGGAATTGTTGAGCTTGTCGAAGTACTCCTTGAAGGAAGGATCCATGGCGCTGAGTCGATCCTTGATCGATTTCTGCGCCCTTGTCTCGATCAGATGCGCCAGGGTGTGGATCGAAAGGCTCTGAATACCAGATGTAAGCAACCCAGAGATATATTGCACGATCTAGTAGCCCTTCTCGCGAATTCAGGTAGCAATTAGAGATTACAAGTCTGGATACAAACAAGAATTGGGGGAAGAGGGAGGAAGGGAAGAGAGCCGCCGCCGGGTTCGTGTCGTGATCCACTGGATACCTAACCCCAGCGGAGAGGGTGCGTAAAGTAGTTGGCAGCATCACACCCACTCAGGGCCGATGACGTTTCTGTTGGGCCGCTTCTGTCTGATGGGCCGAGCTACAGGCGAGGCCGGTCCGTTGCTGGGTGCTGGTGTTGGGCTGCTTGTGGCCTTAACAACCTCTCAGGTGTTATTCTTGTGTACTGTAGCGACATCGTTTTCTTGACTTCGTCAGCGGCACGACAAGCAACAACCGAGCGATCCTGTGATCCATCGATCTTGATGCGCAGCCTGATACAGTAACATAATTTAATTATTGACCTGCAGGACTGTGATAGGCAATGATTGAGGCCGGCAAACTATTTCTTTTTGAACTGTGCTTCCGACCAGTCAGATGGTGCTATCTCACGAGACGCATATATACAAACAATAAGAGAATAAACAGGAATGTACACAAGCGTTCCCTAGTTACTCAACACTGTCTTTTATTGAAAACATGTGGTAGGTTCAACTTGTTAGATATAGTTCCTTAGAATTAACTTAACACATGATCTTAATCTCATAATTAGAACACCTCGTATGCAAAATGGCAGTGACTAACCGTGATTGGCAAGGACCAGTAGAAGATAGCCCATGGTTGCACCTAGGGGTCTTCGGCAGTGAAGACATGGCCGGGGAAGAAGGGCAGCACCACCTGGATGACGTAGATGGCAGGGAGCGCCGATGGCATGGCCCTCGTGCCATCCGTTGGTGAAGATGCAGCAACTAGTCCAGGAGCCCGCCAGCAGGAAGCCATCGGCACTGATGTGGCGGCCGGTGGTGGTAGACGGCTTTCTAACCTTTTAGCGTTTCTTTTTGTGGATCGGTGGTTAGGAGTCTATATATTGGGTCTAGCCCGTATATCTCAACTATGCAAAAGTGCACGTTCTCTTCTTGTATAGCACGGTGAATAGCGCTAAGGAGCTAGGGACTGAAACTGAACGTTGGTTTTGGCATACCCCTGATCAAAGCACAAAAGTGGGAAAAGACTCCCCCTATTCTCTCGGTCAATAACAACGTGTGATCAATTCTAACATAACTGATACTTGCATTACGATAATATTTTTACATAAGCAGTACATCTCTAGACAGCAAATAGGAGGCACAAGAAAACTGTCACACTCACCTCCTGATAGTAGTTCATAACTACTCGTAATTAAACATCGCAAAAAAAAACTACATAATTAAACATCTACCCAGCTAAGAACAGTAAGGACAGCAGTACACGTACAAGGACCGGACCTATTGTAGTAGCAGGTACATTTCCAAAGCGGGACGCTACATTACCATAGTACACAAAAAGAAGAGGCCCACGTACGTCTACCCGGCCCGCATGGTGCAGCCACGTCATCACACAGCACGCCTCGGCCTCAGCCTTGCCTCCAGCGGAGCTGCCATCTCACACGACAGCCTCAGCACCTCAGACAGGTCTACGCCACCTGGCCTGTTGGACGCCGGCGGCGTCCACTCGAACTCATGCAGCAGCGTGGCAACCCAGAATCCAATGGTGGCGATCGCGAGTGACTTGCCGGGGCAGCTCCGCCTGCCTGACCCGAACGGCGCGAGCCTGAGATCGGAACCCGTTACAAAGAACTCAGCCCCGGCGGCGGCGTGGTCCGACGATGGTCCGGCGAGGAACCGTTCTGGCTTGAACACCGCCGGCTTGTCCCACACGGCTGGGTCGTGGGTTATGGCCCACATGTTGACCATGGCAGTGGTCCCCGCGGGGACGAGTAACCCACCTACGTGGACGTCCGACGTGGCAAGCCGCGCCCACGATAGCAGTGGGCCTGGTGGGTGAAGGCGCAGGACCTCCTTGACCACGGCCTGGAGAAAGACGAGCGAGCCGGCGTCCGACTCAGTCACGGCCCGGTTCGGCCCGACAACCCGGTCCAGCTCCTCATGGACCCTTGCCTGCACGTCCTGGTGCAGCACCAGCCGGGCCAGCACCCATTCGATCACCACTGCCACGGTGTCGGTGCCACGAAAGATCATCTCCTGCAACCCACACAGAAAACATTTCTCGTCATTTCAAAAGAAAAAGAAAACATTTCTCGTTATGAGCAAGCTAATTATCCGGCACATGCATAAAAAAAAGGGTCCATTCATGTTTTCCATTTAAACGGTGAACATACCCAGAGAACGGCGATCATGTCGGCGTCGGAGAGTTTGTCGCCGCCCTGGAGGGAGAGCAGAACGTCGGTGAAGTCTACCACGGCGTCGTTCCGGGCGGCACGGTGCTCGTCGATGATCCTGCCGACGAAGCGGTTCACGCGGGGGACGAGGGCGGAGCACCTGGACCGGATCTTCTGCAGGTCGAAGCGTGCGAGCCACGGGAGGTGGTCGGACCAATTGAGCTGGCCGAGCAGGTCGTAGCCTTCGTCGACAAGGCTCTTCAGCTCCGCCGCCTCCCCGCTCCCCGCCTCGTCCAGCTCGTACCCCCGGCCAAAAACGGACCACATCACGTTGTGCAGCGACGCGCGTTTCAGGAACCGCCGCGCCTCAACGTGCTTGACGCCAGCGCCGCCGACGGGCCTCATGGCATCCACCATCTGGCGCGCGATCACTGCGCGCTGCGCGGCGGAGGCGGCCACCTGCCGCGGAGAGAAGAGGTGCGAGGACGACACCCGGCGGAGCGTGCGCCAGTAGGCGCCGTAGGGGGCGAACCCGATGGCGCGATGGAACATAAGCCCGTATGCGGACTCCTTGACCGGCCGGTCGGCGAACGCCGGGCTAGCCAGCAGCTCTCTCGCCACGTCAGGGTCGGCGGTCACCACCACCCGGGTCTCCCCCATGGAGAAGGCCATGAGCCGCCGGCGCCTGACGTTTCCCGACGCCGCCGCCGCGAGCTTCCGGTGCGCGAGGCCAGTCATGAGGCCCATGCTGCCGATCACGGGGAAGCCCCGTGGCCCCGCGATACGGGCCTCGCCAATGCCCAGACCCTTGCTCGTCCACCAATACCTCCCCCACGCCGCACCACCCTGAGACGCCCAGTGCAGGAGCGACGTGACGACCAAGACGGCGAGCAGAACGGCAACAAAGCCTACCACGCGGTAAGGCTCGCCGTCGCCGTTGGCGCAGCATTTGGCGGCGAGGGAAACGTACAGCAGCCAGCCGCACTCCTCGGATGGAGCCATGTCAACGTACGTGCACGTACTTTTTCCCTCGTTCTCGCGCTGAGGCCGAATGGGAAGAACACTAGGAGCCCAAATGAAAGGACGGATTGTTGTTCGCAGCTGGAAAGTCAAGTGCAGTTTGAGTTTGGGAGGACGAGACCGCGGGGCACCGCCTTTTATAGCGGCCGAGTCCATGTAAAGTGATGGTATCTCAGTGTCTAAGGCTGGTGGTAATGGAAGTATCATATACTAGTGTCATATATCTTTTTAATGCATGGTATCGTATATTAGTATCATGTAATAGCATAACATTTATTATAATACGATATCATGATATGATACTCAATTCTCTCTTTTTTTATTTAATTTTATAACATTCATTAAAATTCCTTAATTGGCATGCATGATATTGACTATGATCTATCATTACAATCAGCCTAAGTAAGATAAATGATTCTTTCTTTTAAACCCCATCCATATATTGATTAAATAACAAGAGTCTTACAATCAAAGAAAAAGCATGTCCTATCTTAATTAAGAGATGGTTCTTTATTAGTAATTGTCTCACCACATATTTACAGATATTTTTTGTTATAAAAAATAAGATGAAGAAATAACTCATTGTACAGTATCTTTTATTGTTTTCTAACGGATACCTGATACTTAATATAAGATAATCTTATTAACTGCTAATACATGTCTAATGTGTGCTTGCCGTGTGCCTGTGTGGCTAAGGCTGCAAGAAAAGCTCGAGGGCTCGTAAATGGTTCAAAATTGACTCGAAAAGAAATAAACAGTGGGTAACTACTATATGTAGCCCGGTCGAGCAGCTTGACGCAACATTGGCTTGCTTGATACCTTGATTAAATATAATTATATTAAGTATTCCTGGTATGTATTAAAAAACAGGTGAATTTATAATTATATATGTCATGTATGATTTTTCTCGATTTTATCTACTAGCAGAACATAAAAGCTTTATTGACAACAAGTTAGGCTTTAATAGCCGTGTGTTAAAACATCCTATTATTTTCTCTAAAGCTTAAGAATAGACACACCTTCATTTTACTTTCTTGCCAGTTCATCCATGATCTCTGATCTATTATTTTTAAATCCTTATTTGAGAGGGAATAAGTCAATCTATCTTTAAAAAAAATTATCATTTTGATTGGAATAATATTTTTTAGTGGGTTCTTATGTTGTGTTGTGGCCTTTTTTGTTCCAAATGTTCCTCTAAATTATTATTAGAAGAAAAAACTTATTTGGCTCTAAACCCGCTTGAGATAGTTACAAACAGAGCATGGGCTACTTTTTCTATAACTTGATCTTATGTTTCGTTGAAATTTCAGTATAATTTGAGCTGAGCACTAATACAACTCATTTGAACTCGACTTGTCTACAACCCTATATATGGCTCGTGAGGGCATCTCCAATGCTATCCCCTAAACAGACATAGTATCTGTCTGCGTTCGCGTCCGCGAATAGTGATATGGAAGCCGGCCATCCAACCCTATCATCAAACGCCCAAACACATTGCAAATATAATTTGGTCAAACTAGACAAATTTCATGCAAACCAGATGATTATTTAAATCAAACCAAACCCATGGCATTTTTAATATATTTTATTAAGCAAAAATAACGTAACATTTTGTAAACCTAGTGTAAATCTTTGCCGACCATGGAGGCGTCCCAGTTCCACGTCTTGTCTTCCCATGTCTGGCGAGATCAACATCTTTGCCGGCCATGGAGGCGTCCCTGTTCCACGTCTTGTCTTCCCCATGTCTGGCGAGCTCAGCAGCCGTGAGCTCCGAGAAGTGAACATGCGAATCGCCAACAAGGGGAAGGGTAGGACATGGGGCACAGAGCTGCCCTGCATGGGAAGTGAGATATGCCAACATCCATGTTTGTCCTCCTACTCTTCCTCGTTGGAGTCAGCTGTGTGAACGTCGCCCGGTAGAGTGAGGTCCACGATCCACATGGACGGGCACACCTCGTCATCGTCGTAGCCCGACACGAACCGCGCGAACGACACGGAGCTGCCCACATCCCCATTCATGACCCCCTACACCTGCATCGCCTCCGCGTCCAAGACCGCGTTGCAGCCGACACGAACGCTGCTGCACATTGCCTCGTAAAGCGCTCGTTTTTGCTCAACGAAGTTGAGGTCCTCCGCTAGCGAACTCGCCATATATTTGCCCTTTCCACCAGCCGGATACGCAAAGAAGGCATGGTTGTAGCGCCGGTCCTCTTGCGCGGGCCGAAACACTGAAACCGGCTGCTTCTCCACCATGACATTGTTAATTTGTGTACACGCCTGTTCTACGGTGAAGTCGGCATGGATTGGCATGGACGCGGTGTCGACTCATTGTGAGACACCTTGGTCCACATGTGTGTAGGCGATTTGATGGTCGGCGAAGATGCCCTAGTCCCACTAAACTACTCCCTCCAATCTTCTTACTTTGTGTATTAAATTTGTGTCAAGTCAAACTTTGCAAATTTTAATCAGATATATATTTAAAAATAGCAACATCTACAATACCCAATATGTATTTCATGAAACTACATTTCATAATGAATATAACAATATTGATTCGCCATTGTGAATGTTGATAGTAAAAACAAGTGTGGTTAAAGTAGTTGGGGCAAAAGTTATATGCAGACTAAAAAGTGTTTGAGTGAAAAATAAAGAACGAAAGAGTTTGAATGAAAGATGATCCGTCAGTCTTTATTGATGATAGAAGTGGGCTATTTATACCCAGGCGGAAGTATACATGGTGCTTGGCGGTCAAGTAAACACATAATTACTTGAGAGTCAAGAAATTACATAGTTGCCTTGAGAGTCAAGAAAGTACATGGTTGCTTGAGAACTAAGCAACCTATCTAACAATTAACTTAATCCTAATTAGCTTAATTGTAAGCAACTATTCTATTCTTAACACTCCCCCTTGTACAACGCCTCTTCTTTGGTATATCCATCATCTTGACAAATTCTTTGAATAATCTTGACCATCTCCTCCAAAAACCCTGTGGGAAAAATATGAGAAGAATAATGCAGATATGTTGCTAAAACTCCTTTAAACCCAGTGGGAAAAATAATAAGAAGAAAATGATGCAACATATAATGATTATTGTCTCTTGATAACTCATATGAGAAAAACCTTTCAAGAAGGAGAAAACTCATTGATGAGTTTAGAGAACAATTAATATGTCTTGAGTACTTTCTTTAAAAATCTCGATAGGGAAAATAGAAAGTATGACGTATGATCTTTGATAAGATATTGCCTCACTAAAAACCATTATGAGAAACTTTTATAGAAAACTCATAAGGGAAAAGAGTGTGATATGATGCGCCATTGAAAACTCCTTTATAACCTGGTGGGAAAATATAAGGAGAAAATGATATGACATATACGTGAACTTGTGTTTATATTGTCTCATTAAAAACCTTTATGAGAAACCATTAGGGAAAACTCATGAAGGGAAAAAGAATACAATATATGCAATCTTAGGATTGTTAATAGGTTATAGATTTGGGAAATTACTCCCCCTGAACTTTGCAAACCTGGAGAATGTGTAATACAAATTCCATTGATATGATCATGACATTATGACTAATCTGTAAGATTTTCAAAGTATGTTGTTTGCATGTTGTTTCCTCACTTTTTATAATTCATGAGGATAAGTAATTTTCGAGCAATGTACTTTATGATATTGCTCTTCATATAACCTGTAGGTATTGAGTAACACAAGTGGTAGCATCTTGATAAATCAAGTTATGTGATTCTGATGAATCTCAACCACATGATTTTGAGTGTGGTTAATCATTTTGCTAAGCCATGCATATATTGTAATGCTTTTAGATAAAGCGATTATGTCAGAATGACAACTGGAAATAGCCATTAAAGCCCATTTATATGACTTCCATATGAAGGCTATTCCAGCAAATTTAGTCATTGATATGGTATTGTTGGGATCAAAGAAAGAGCCAATATTATTATATCATATCATGGCCATATCTTGTATTTCCTGATGGAAATATCCAAGATTTATTGTGAGCTTGAGATATAAGCTGATATTTCCTATATCAACCATATACCTTTTGTTGGGGTTTACACTCTGAACAAAGATAGCAAATATAGTGCCAGGCCTGGCGTAGTTTGCAATTATATGAGTGCTTTGACATTAGTGAGATATAGAACTTCAGGTCCTGATATCACTTCATTAAAACCCCTAGGTATGAATGGATTTGTACCCTATCAGGGGTAGTATGACCATATTACATGTCTTTTATTGATATGATATATCCACATTGAACTTCTCGTATATGTTTTGGATATATGCAGACTGATATATGTATTCTTGAGAGAATGCTGAAGTTGTAAGCTTAAGCTAAATTTGGTTGAATCCAAATTTTTCGTTTTGAGATGATTTTATGCATTTTTAGGTCTTGTACATACATTGATGACGAAATCATCGATATACACTGAGGTGATGTAAGAAAATCAAATTTGTGATTTCACTACTAAAACACATAAACAATCATCACTAGAGTAATCCTTTTGAAGAAGGAACTCATTTAGTCGGTAGTACCATATGATTTTTGACTATTTTGAGCCATAGAGTGACTTCTGAAGTTTTAAACAAAAACATGTTGCGATTTGTCTTTGGATTCGGAATTGTAAGCCCTTCAGGGACTATAATATAGGTATCCGAAATGAGTGATCCATATGAGTATGTAGTTACTGCATCCATTAACTGCATGGATATTGTTATTTTTATTGCCAATGATATTTAGTATCGAAACATAATTCCACTCATACCAAGAGGGTATGTTACATCATAATTGATGTCGGGTCTCTGCGTGAACCCTTTGAAGGAAATATGCCCTAGAGGCAATAATAAAGTTATTATTTATTTCCTTATTTCATGATAAATGTTTATTATTCATGCTAGAATTGTATTAACCGGAAACATAATACTTGTGTGAATACATAGACAAACTAAACGTCACTAGTATGCCTCTACTTGACTAGCTCGTTGATCGAAGATGGTTATGTTTCCTAACCATAGACATGTGTTGTCATTTGATTAACAGGATCACATCATTAGGAGAATGATGTGATTGACATGACCCATTCCAATAGCTTAGCACCCGATCGTTTAGTATGTTGCTATTGCTTTCTTCATGACTTATACATGTTCCTGTGACTATGAGATTATGCAACTCCCGTTTGCCGAAGGAACACTTTGTGTGCTACCAAACGTCACAACGTAACTGGGTGATTATAAAGGAGCTCTACAGGTGTCTCCAAAGGTACATGTTGGGTTGGAGTATTTTGAGATTAGGATTTGTCACTCCGTTTGTCGGAGAGGTATCTCTGGGCCCTCTCGGTAATGCACATCACATAAGCCTTGCAAGCATTGCAACTAATGAGTTAGTTGCGAGATGATGTATTACGAAACGAGTAAAGAGACTTGCCGGTAATGAGATTGAACTAGGTATTGAGATACCGACGATCGAATCTCGGGCAAGTAACATACCGATGACAAAGGGAACAACGTATGTTGTTATGCGGTCTGACCGATAAAGATCTTCGTAGAATATGTGGGAGCCAATATGAGCATCCAGGTTCCGCTATTGGTTATTGACCGGAGATGTGTCTCGGTCATGTCTACATTGTTCTCGAACCCGTAGGGTCCGCACGCTTAAGGTTTCGATGACAGTTATATTATGAGTTTATGATTTTTGATGTAACGAAGGAGTTCGGAGTCCCGGATGAGATCGGGGACATGACGAGGAGTCTCAAAATGGTCGAGACGTAAAGATCGATATATTGGACGACTATATTCGGACATCGGAAAGGAGTTACGGGAATACGAGGAAGAAGCAATGGGCCTTAATGGGCCTTAGTGGAAAGGACAAGGAGGTGGCGCGCGCCCCTCCCAAGCCCAGTCCGAATTGGACAAGGGGTTTGGGGCGCGGCCCCTCTCTCCCTTCCTTCCCCTCTTCCCCCCTTTCCCCCCTTCTCCTAGTTGTACTAGGAAAGGAGGAAACCTACTCCAACTAGGAGTAGGAATCCTACTCCCTGGCGCGCCCCTCCTAGGGCCGGCCTCCTCCCCCTTGCTCATTTATATACGGGGGCAGGGGGCACCCCATAGACACACAAGTTGATCTACGTGATCATATTCTTAGCCGTGTGCGGTGCCCCCTTCCACCATAATCCTCGATAATATTGTAGCGGTGCTTAGGCGAAGCCCTACGACGGTAGTACATCAAGATCGTCACCACGCCGTCGTGCTGACGGAACTCTACCCCGACACTTTGCTGGATCGGAGTCCGGGGATCGTCATTGAGCTGAATGTGTGCTAGAACTCAGAGGTGCCGTAGTTTCGGTGCTTGATCGGTCGGGCCGTGAAGACGTACGACTATATCAACCGCGTTGTGCTAACGCTTCCGCTGTCGGTCTACAAGGGTACGTAGATCACACTCTCCCCTCTCATTGCTATGCATCACCATGATCTTATGTGTGCGTAGGAAAATTTTAAAATTACTATGTTCCCCAATAGTGGTATCAGAGCCTAGGTTTTATGCGTTGATGTTATATGCATGAGTAGAACACAAGTGAGTTGTGGGCGATATAAGTCATACTGCTTACCAGCATGTCATACTTTGGTTCGGCGGTATTGTTGGACGAAGCGGCCCGGACCGACATTACGCGTACGCTTACGCGAGACCGGTTCTCCCGACGTGCTTTGCACAAAGGTGGCTAGCGGGTGATAGTTTCTCCAACTTTAGTTGAACCGAGTGTGGCTACGCCCGGTCCTTGCGAAGGTTAAAACAGCACCAACTTGACAAACTATCGTTGTGGTTTTGATGCGTAGGTAAGATTGGTTCTTGCTTAAGCCCGTAGCAGCCACGTAAAACTTGCAACAACAAAGTAGAGGACATCTAACTTGTTTTTGCAGGGCATGTTGTGATGTGATATGGTCAAGACGTGATGAAATATAAGTTGTTGTATGATATGATCATATTTTGTTGAAGTTATCGGCAACTGGCAAAATCCTTATGGTTTTCTCTCTATTGCATAAGATGTAAGCGCCCAATAATTGCTTTACTTTATCACTATGCGATTGCAATAGTTGCAAGAGCAATTGTTGGCGAGACGACCACGTGATGACACATTGATATAGATCAAGATGATGGAGATCATGGTGTCATGCCGGTGACGATAGAGATCATGACAGTACTTTGGAGATGGAAATCAAAGGCGCAAGATGATGATGGCCATATCATGTCACATATTTTGATTGCATATGATGTTTATCTTTTAACATCTTATTTTGCTTAGTTTGACGGTAGCATTTTAAGATGACCTCTCACTAATTATCAAGAAGTGTTCTCCCTGAGTATGCACCGTTGCGAAAGTTCTTCGTGCTGAGACACCACGTGATGATCGGGTGTGATAGGCTCTACGTTCAAATACAACGGCTGCAAAACAGTTGCACACGCGGAATACTCAGGTTATACTTGACGAGCCAAGCATATACAGATATGGCCTCGGAACGCGGAGACCGAAAGGTCGAGCGTGAATCATATAGTAGATATGATCAACATAGTGATGTTCACCATTTAAACTACTCCATCTCACGTGATGATCAGACATGGTTTAGTTGATTTGGATTATGTGATCACTTAGAGAATTAGAGGGATGTCTATCTAAGTGGGAGTTCTTAAGTAATATGATTAATTGAACTTAAATTTATCATGAACTTAGTCCTGGTAGTATTTTGCAAATCATGTTGTAGATCAATAGCTCGCGTTGTTGCTTCCCTGTGTTTATTTCGATATGTTCCTAGAGAAAATTGTGTTGAAAGATGTTAGTATCAATGATGCGGATTGGATCCGTGGTCTGAGGTTTATCCTCATTGCTGCACAAAAGAATTATGTCCTTGATGCACCGCTAGGTGACAGACCTATTGCAGGAGCAGATGCAGACGTTATGAACGTTTGGCTAGCTCAATATGATGACTACTTGATAGTTTAGCGCACCATGCTTAACGGCTTAGAATCGGCACTTCAAAGACGTTTTGAACGTCATGGACCATATGAGATGTTCCAGGAGTTGAAGTTAATATTTCACGCAAATACCCGAGTTGAGAGATATGAAGTCTCCAACAAGTTCTATAGCTAAAAGATGGAGGAGAATCGCTCAACTAGTGAGCATGTGCTCAGATTGTCTGGGTACTACAATCGCTTGAATCAAGTGGGAGTTAATCTTCCAGATAAAATAGTGATTAACAGAATTCTCTAGTCACCATCACCAAGTTAGTAGAACTTCGTGATGAACTATAATATGCAAGGGATAACGGAAACAATTCCCAAGCTCTTCGTGATGCTGAAATCGACGAAGGTAGAAATCAAGAAAGAGCATCAAGTGTTGATGGTTGACAAGACCACTAGTTTCAAGAAAAGGGCAAATGGAAGAAGGGGAACTTCAAGAAGAACGGCAAGCAAGTTGCTACTCAAGTGAAGAAGCCCAAATCTGATCCTAAGCCTGAGACTAAGTGCTTCTACTGCAAAGGGACTAGTCACTGGAAGCGGAACTACTCCAAGTATTTGGCGGATAAGAAGGATGGCAAAGTGAACATAAGTATATTTGATATACATGTTATTGATGTATGCTTTACTAGTGTTTATAGCAACCCCTCAGTATTTGATACTAGTTCAGTTGCTAAGATTAGTAACTCGAAACGGGAGTTGCAGAATAAACAGAGACTAGTTAAGGGTGAAGTGACGATGTGTGTTGGAAGTGGTTCCAAGATTGATATAATCATCATCGCACACTCCCTATACTTTCGGGATTAGTGTTGAAACTAAATAAGTGTTATTTGGTGTTTGCGTTGAGCATTAATATGATTTGATCATGTTTATTGCAATACGGTTATTCATTAAAGTCAGAGAATAATTGTTGTTCTGTTTACATGAATAAAACCTTCGATGGTCATACACCCAATGAAAATAGTTCGTTGGATCTCGATCGTAGTGTTACACATATTCATAATATTGAAGCCAAAAGATGCAAAGTTAATAATGATAGTGCAACTTATTTGTGGCAATGCCGTTTAGGTCATATCGGTGTAAAGCGCATGAAGAAACTCCATACTGATGGACTTATGGAACCACTTGATTATGAATCACTTGGTACTTGCGAACCGTGCCTTATGGGTAAGATGACAAAAACACCGTTCTCCAGTACTATGGAGAGAGCAACAGATTTGTTGGAAATCATACATACAGATGTATGTGGTCCGATGAATGTTGAGGCTCGTGGTGGATATCGTTATTTTCTCACCTTCACAAATGACTTAAGCAGATATGGGTATATCTACTTAATGAAACATAAGTCTGAAACATTTGAAAAGTTCAAAGAATTTCAGAGTGAAGTTGAAAATCATCGTAACAAGAAAATAAAATTCCTGTGATCTGATCGTGGAGGAGAGTATTTGAGTTACGAGTTTGGTGTACATTTGAAACAATGCGGAATAGTTTCGCAACTCACGCCACCCGGAACACCACAGCGTAATGGTGTGTCCGAACGTCGTAATCATACTTTACTAGATATGGTGCGATCTATGATGTCTCTTACTGATTTACCGCTATCGTTTTGGGGTTATGCTCTAGAGACGGCCGCATTCACGTTAAATAGGGCACCATCAAAATCCGTTGAGACGACGCCTTATGAACTATGGTTTGGCAAGAAACCAAAGTTGTCGTTTCTTAAAGTTTTGGGTTGTGATGCTTATGTGAAAAAGTTTCATCCTGATAAGTTCAAACCCAAATTGGAGAAATATGTCTTCATAGGATACCCAAAGGAGACTGTTGGGTACACCTTCTATCATAGATCCGAAGGCAAGACATTCGTTGCTAAGAATGGATCCTTTCTAGAGAAGGAGTTTCTCTCGAAAGAAGTGAGTGGGAGGAAAGTAGAAAACTTGATAAGGTAATTGTACCTTCTCCCTTATTGGAAAGTAGTTCATCACAGGAATCTGTTCTTGTGACTACTACACCAATTAGTGAGGAAGCTAATGATGATGATCATGTAACTTTAGATCAAGTTACTACCGAATCTCGTAGGTAAACCAGAGTGAGATCTGCACCAGAGTGGTACGGTAATCCTGTTCTGGAAGTCATGTTACTAGACCATGACGAACTTGCAAACTATGAGGAAGCGATGATGAGCCCAGATTCCGCGAAATGGTTTGAGGCCATGAAATCTGAGATATGATCCATGTATGAGAACAAAGTATGGACTTTGATGGATTTGCCCAATGATCGGCAAGCCATAGAAAATAAATGGATCTTTAAGAAGAAGACTGACGCTGACGGTAATGTTACTGTCTACAAAGCTCGACTTGTTGCAAAAGGTTTTCGACAAGTTCAAGGGATTGACTACGATGAGACCTTCTCACCCGTAGCGATGCTTAAGTCTGTCTGAATCATGTTAGCAATTGCCACATTTTATGATTATGAAATTTGGCAGATGGATGTCAAAACTGCATTCCTGAATGGATTTCTGCAAGAAGAGTTGTATATGATGCAACCAGAAGGTTTTGTCGATCCAAAGGGAGTTAACAAAGTGTGCAAGCTCCAGCGATCCATTTATGGACTGGTGCAAGCCTCTCGGAGTTGGAATAAACGCTTTGATAGTGTGATCAAAGCATTTGGTTTTGTACAGACTTTTGGAGAAGCCTATATTTACAAGAAAGTGAGTGGGAGCTCTGTAGCATTTCTGATATTATATGTAGATGACATATTACTAATCGGAAATGATATAGAATTTCTGGATAGCATAAAGGGATACTTGAATAAGAGTTTTTCAATGAAAGACCTCGGTGAAGCTGCTTACATATTGAGCATCAAGATCTATAGAGATAGATCAAGACGCTTGATAAGTTTTTTCAATGAGTACATACCTTGACAAGATTTTGAAGTAGTTCAAAATGGAACAGTCAAAGAAAGAGTTCTTACCTGTGTTGAAAGGTGTGAAATTGAGTAAGACTCAAAGCCCGACCATGGCAGAAGATAGAAAGAGAATGAAAGTCATTCCCTATGCCTCAGCCATAGATTCTATAAAGTATGCCATGCTGTGTACCAGATCTGTTGTATACCCTACACTGTGTTAAGCGAGGGAATACAATAGTGATCTAGGAAGTAGATCACTGGACAGCGGTCAAAATTATCCTTAGTGAAATAAGGATATGTTTCTCGATTATGGACATAACAAAAAGGTTCATCGTAAAGGGTTACGTCGATACAAATTTTTGACACCGATCTGGATGACTCTAAGTCTCGATCTAGATACATATTGAAAGTGGGAGCAATTAGCTAGAGTAGCTCCGTGCAGAGCATTGTTGACATAGATATTTGCAAAATACTTACGGATCTGAATATAACAGATCCGTTGACTAAAATTGTCTCACAAGCAAAACATGATCACACCTTAGTACTCTGTGGGTGTTAATCACATAGCGATGTGAACTAGATTACTGACTCTAGTAAACCCTTTGGGTGTTGGTCACATATCAATGTGAACTATGGGTGTTAACCACATAAAGATGTGAACTATTGATGTTAGATCCCCGGGTACCGAGCTCGAATTCGCCCTATAGTGAGTCGTATTACAATTCACTGGCCGTCGTTTTACAACGTCGTGACTGGGAAAACCCTGGCGTTACCCAACTTAATCGCCTGAAGGAAATATGCCCTAGAGGCAATAATAAAGTTATTATTTATTTCCATATATCATGATAAATGTTTATTATTCATGCTAGAATTGTATTAACCGGAAACATGATACATGTGTGAATACATAGACAAACAAAGTGTCACTAGTATGCCTCTACTTGACTAGCTCGTTAATCAAAGATGGTTATGTTTCCTAGCCATAGACATGAGTTGTCATTTGATTAACGGATCACATCATTAGGAGAATGATGTGATTGACTTAACCCATTCTGTTAGCTTAGCACTTGATCATTTAGTATGTTGCTATTGCTTTCTTCATGACTTATACATGTTCCTATGACTGAGATTATGCAACTCCCGTTTACCGGAGGAACACTTTGTGTGCTACCAAACGTCACAACGTAACTGGGTGATTATAAAGGTGCTCTACAGGTGTCTCCGAAGGTACTTGTTGGGTTGGCGCATTTCGAGATTAGGATTTGTCACTCTGATTGTCGGAGAGGTATCTCTGGGCCCACTCGGTAATGCACATCACTACAAGCCTTGCAAGCGTTGTAACTAATGTGTTAGTTGCGGGATGATGTATTACGGAACGAGTAAAGAGACTTGCCGGTAACGAGATTGAACTAGGTATTAAGATACCGACGATCGAATCTCGGGCAAGTAACATACCGATGACAAAGGGAACAACATATGCTGTTATGCGGTTTGACCGATAAAGCTCTTCGTACAATATGTAGGAGCCAATATGAGCATCCAGGTTCCGCTATTGGTTATTGACCAGAGACATGTCTCGGTCATGTCTACATAGTTCTCGAACCCATAGGGTCCGCACGCTTAAAGTTTCGGTGACGATTGTATTATGAGTTTTTGTGTTTTGATGTACCGAAGGTAGTTCGGAGTCCTGGATGTGATCACGAACATGACAAGGAGTCTCGAAATGGTCAAGACATAAATATTGTAAGTGCATCTAGTGCCACCCCTAGTTGGTTTTGGAGTATTGACGACAAACCTGGTTGAGGGACTAACGTGTTTGTGAGAATTGCAGGATAACACAGGTAGAAGTCCCTCATTGATTTGGTTTTCCTACCGGAGATGACCCATAAAAATGTATGAAGAAATTGAAGTCAAAGGTGGTATATGAGGACATTCACATTGAAGACTATGACAAGAGAAGACATCGCGTGAAGACTATGGAGCGCGAAGACTTAGTTGTTTCGTCGTTCTTTTTCTTCCTTGTTGAGTCATAGGAACCACCGTACTGTTAAGTGGGGTCCAAGTGAACCAGTCAGAATGACTGAAGTGATACTTAACCAAAATCCTATGTCTTTGAGCGAAGACTATGAGAGCAAATCTTATCCAGAGCTGGATAAGTCAGCTTTGCTTGTAGCTCAAGTAAAGTTGTCGCGTGTGTTTGAAATCTGACCGTCAGAACACGTGTCAGTTCCTTAGTGACCCAGGGTCATTTCGGACAAATCAGGTCGGGTTGCCTAGTGGCTATAAATAGCCCACCCTCTACACCATAAATTGGTTGGCTGCTTAGAGTTAGTGCACGGCTTTTGTCGTTTGAGAGCAACCCACCTCGAAGCCCTTGAGAGAGAGAAATCCTTGCGAGGACAAAGCCTTAAACACCCAGAGCCAAAGAGTGTTAGGCATCACTGAAGTCTTTCTGTCTGTGTGATCTGAAGACTTATTACACTTGAAGACTGTGAATCCTCCAGCCGGTTAGGCGTCGCGTTCTGAGCATCCAAGAGTCATTGTGGATCGCCGGTGAACGAAGTCTGTGAAGGTTTGGAAGTCTACCTTGAAGACTTACCAGAGTGATTGGGCGAGGACTAGCTGTCCTTAGCTCAAGGGGAATAAGGTGAAGACACGATCTTCTGAGTTAAATCTCAGTCTCCCTAACCAGACGTACAGTTGTCACAGCAACCGGAACTGGTCCAACAAATCATTGTCTTCAATGAGCTACTGGTTCTATCCTTCCCATCTCTTTATTTGCAGTTGGTCCTTGTGAAGTCATTGCCTGTCTGCATTATCTTCTGTCTTCACTGAGCGACTGCTTGTTCTGATTTGGCTTCATAACTTCTTCCCACCTGATCCTTATTACACTTCAGCTGTTTGTCATTGCGCTTTCACTTTATTGAATACTTGACTATGGCTGGCCTAGTGTAATCTAACTTCCGCTGCATAGTAATAGGCATAATCTTTGCTGTTTGTCTTCATAACTCCCACGTTTTGAAGACTTTCATAAAAATTGCCTATTCACCCCCCTCTAGTCGATATAACGCACTTTCAATTGGTATCAGAGCAAGGTGCTCCCTTGTTCTGTGTGATTCGGTTTAACCACCTGGAGTTTTAGCTATGTCGACTGCAGGGATAATCAAAGTCTCCCCTGCGTGCCCCGTCTTCGATGGAACTGAATATCCCTACTGAAAGAATAAGATGCGCATGCATCTTGAAGCCATTGACGTCGACCTATGGTATGTCGTCGAGAACGGCATTCCCAAGGCTGCAGAAGGTGTCACTGCTGCTGATGTCAAGAAGTTCACTCAACTGGACTCTACTGCCAAAAATATCATCTGTGGTCATCTGACAAAAGGACAGTATGGCCATGTGAGTGCCTTGAAGACATCCAAGCTGGTATGGGACTGGCTCTCCAAGGTCAATGAAGGCGTCTCAACCCAGAGAGATCAAAGAATCAGTGTTCTTCGCAACCTCTTCAACCGCTTCAAGCGAAATGACAATGAGAATGTCCAGCACACATTTGACCGGCTCACTGACATCACAAATGAGCTTCAAGCCCTCGGCGCCACTGAGATCACCAAACATGAAGTCGTCAAGACGCTGCTGAGATCACTTGATAGTTCATTTGACATCCTAGCCCTGATGATTCAAGAACGTCCTGATTTCAAGACACTTGATCCGTCTGACATACTTGAGAGGCTCAACACACATGAGTTTCAGCTTTCTGAGAAAAGAGATATCTACGGTCCAAACTATGGGCGAACTCGTGCCTTGAAGGTAAAAGCTGTTTCCTCATCTGAAGAAGAATCTGACAGCAGTTCTGATGATCCTGAAGACATTGGAAGGGAACTTGCAATGCTAGTGAAGAAGTTCCAAAAATTCACCAAGAAGAAAGGCTTCAGAAAATCTTCACGATCAAGCTCAAGGAATGATGAAGCTTCTGCTCATGACTACAAGAAGAAAACATGTCACAAGTGCAAGAAAACTGGACACTTCATCTCTGAGTGTCCACAGTGGGACAATGAGAACAGAAGGAAGAAGAAGAGCAAGGAATATGATTCTGACGACAATAAGAAGAAGAAATACTCAAAGTCTTCTTCCAAGTCTTCCTCAAAGTCTTCATCACACAAGAAGAGCTCATCTGGCAAGGCACGTGCATTTGTTGGCAAGGAAATGGATTCAGAGGAGGAGTCCGCTTCTGAGGAGGCAGAGGTGGAATCTGAGGAGGAGTCTGAGTCTGGCATTGCGAGTCTGGCTACAGCATACGTCGCTAAGTCCATCTTCAACACTAAAGACAATGACTTCATCACCGACACTGATGCAAATGACAAGAACGACTCCACTCCTACCTACTGCTTCATGGCACGCGGTGCCAAGGTAAACACACGCACTACTCGCTATCAAACATCTAGTGACGATGACTCTGACTGTGATTCAAAACCCAGCTACAAAACACTTGCTAAAATTGCAACTGAACAACAGAAAGCTATGGAACATATTCAAAAACTGTTAGACAGAAGCGATGATCTGTTGGGTGCTGAAATGACTCGATCTGAATCCTTAATTGAAGACATAAAAAATCTTCACGTTAAGTATCAGGGACTTGAAGATCGTCTTGATACTCTCTCAACAACTCATGAAAAGCTTTCCTATGATTATCTTCAAAGGAAGCAAGAACTTGAGAAGTTGAGAGTGGCTCATGAAGATCTTCAAAAGGAAAACGAGTCACTTCGCGCCGAATAGATCAGTTCCGCTCAGGAAGGATTTGAACCACCATGTCTTAAATGCATTGAGCGTGATAATGCTACTTCTGTTGCTGAATGTTCCACTGCTACTGCTGTTGCAATATCTTCAACTGTTGATGTGGTAACTAACCCCTCTGCTGAGGATACCACTACTATTGCTGATGAGAATGCTAGGTTGAAGACATTGCTTGAAACAGGGATGTACAAAGTCTTAAAGGACATCAGACATTATGTGATGTCCTCAAGAAGCAGATTCTGAATCGAAACCCTAGGAAAGAGGGTGTTGGGTTCACAAGGAAAATAAATGCAGATGGATCTTACTGGAAACCTGAGCAGTACCCCAGAACCACATGGGTTGCTGCAAAGGAACTTTCAGCAGATCCATCCAATTTATCTGGCTTCACTTGTGCTAACCCCATTATCATTGATGAATCCTTTGATGCAAACTATAAACTGTTTAAGAATCAGAATGGTGAAGTGTTTGCCAGATACATTGGTACTAACTGCAGGAATGGACCGCCCATGAAGAAGATCTGGGTTCCGAAAAAGTGTCTGGAAAATCTTCCTGTGAATGTCTTCATGACACCTCACTTGAAGAAGACAAACCTCAGACCAAAAGCTTCATACGGTCCAAAGGCTTCATACAAACAGAGGACTCACCTGAGTCACACTAATGCAAATGTTTTGCAGGGAAACCATACTTAGGCATATGAATATGAGAGCGGTTCATCGAACCGTCATGTTCATGTGACCAAAAATTATTCTGCTTATTCCTATAAGTATTATTGTCCACCTGCAAGACTATTTGCTAAGGCTTCAAAGCCAAAATTCTTAGATGCCGCACTTAGACTTATTGCTTCTAAGCCACCCTTGAAGATGTGGGTGGTTAAGAAAGCTTAACTCTCTTTTGCAGGGAAAGGTCTCCAGCAGAAAAACAAAATCTTCTGACGCTATTGCTGGGGACCTTAAAAATCTTGTAGGGCGCAAGATAAAATGCCCAAATGGCATCATTATGTACTTCGTTCCTGAATCGCATGCTACTCTCCCTATTAGTCCTAATCTGGATCTAAGTTTTCATAACCCACCGGTTCGTCAAATGTTTTTGCTTCACAATTCTCTTCGTGAAGCCTATCCCCCTAACTGCACTGTAGGGTACGACACCAGCGACTTCAAAGTCTTCAGAATGGATTATTGACAGTGGGTGTACAAAACACATGACTGGCAAAAGAAGCCTTCTTATGGACTCAACCTTACGTCCATCCGACAAAAGCCACATCACATTTGCTGACACTGGTAAAAGTAAGGTACTGGGTCTAGGTAGAGTTGCAATCTCAAAGGATCAACACATGGATAAAGTCATGCTTGTTGAATCCCTTGGCTTCAACTTAATGTCTGTCTCAATGCTTTGCGATTTGAACATGATCGTAATGTTTGGAAAATATCGTTGCCTAGTACTAATGGAATCTGACAAGTCTCTAGTGTTTGAAGGGTATCGGAAAGATGATTTGTATGTGGTAGATTTCTCGGCAGGGCCACAACTTGCAGTATGTCTTCTTGCAAAAGCTTCAGAATGCTGGCTTTGGCATCGGAGGCTTGGGCATGCTGGCATGAGGAACCTCCACACCCTTGCTAAGAAGAAGCATGTCATAGGAATCGAGGGCGTCAAGTTCAAGAAAGATCACTTATGCGGTGCCTGTGAAGCAGGGAAGATGACAAGGGCAAAACATCCTTCGAAGACAATCATGACTACTACTCAACCCTTCGAACTGCTCCACATGGATCTTTTCGGTCCCACTCACTACTCAACTTTTACTACTACTGCTTGCCTCTATGGCTTCGTCATTGTTGATGATTACTCTAGATATACTTGGGTGCACATAATCCTTTACAAGACTGAAGTGCAGGATGTCTTCAGACGCTTCGCCAATCGAGCTATGAACAATTTTGGCGCCAAGATAAAGCACATCAGAAGTGACAATGGCACTGAATTCAAGAACACTGGCCTTAATACATATCTTGACACCTTGGGCATCACACATGAATTCTCAGCTCCGTACACGCCACAACAGAATGGCGTCGTCGAACGCAAGAACAGAACACTCATTGAGATGGCCAGAACGATGCTAGATGAATACAAGACTCCAAGAAAATTCTGGACTGAAGCCATTGATACTGCATGTCATACAATCAATCGTGTTTATCTTCACAAGCTTCTGAACAAGACATCTTATGAACTCCTAACTGGCAAGAAGCCAAATGTCAGTTACTTCAGAGTATTTGGCTCAAGGTGCTGGATCAAGGACCCACACCACACCTCAAAGTTTGCACCAAAAGCACATGAGGGCTTTATGCTTGGATATGGAAAGGATTCGCACTCCTACAGAGTCTTCAACCTCTTTCATTACAAAGTTGTTGAAACAGTGGATGTGCGGTTCGATGAGACAAATGGTTCACAAAGAGAGCAACAACCAAATGTGCTAGATGAAGTTCCAGCTAGTGAATCAATCAAGCTTATGGGAACTGGAGAGATTATACCTTCTGAAGCTCATCCTGAAGAAGAACTTATCATCTCAGCACCTGATCAACATGAAGACAATGCTCAGCCTGAAGACATTCCTTCCAACAACAACACAGATCAGCAAGAGCAAAGTCTTCGCCCTGTACATCCTCGTGTTGCCAATGAAGTGCAGATTGACAGAATAATTGACAGCATCAATGCACCTGGTCCACTCACTCGTTCAAGGGCAACTCAGCTAGCAAATTTCTGTGGGCACTTCACATTCGTCTCAATATCAAAACCCAAGAAAGTTGAAGAAGCCTTCATGGAACCTGAATGGATTCAAGCTATGCAAGAAGAGCTTCAAAAGTTTAAGCTGAATAATGTATGGGAACTGGTTAAGCGTCCTGATCCATGGAAGCACAACATAATAGGCACCAAATGGATATACCGCAACAAACAAGATGAGCATGGTCAAGTTGTCAGAAACAAAGCTCGTCTCGTTGCTCAAGGATATACTCAAGTGGAGGGCATTGACTTTGATGAAACATTTGCTCCTGTGGCTAGGCTTGAAGCCATATGCATACTGCTGGCTTATGCAAATCATCATAACATACTTTTATATCAAATGGATGTGAAAAGTGCCTTTCTCAATGGCAAGATTGAAGAAGAAGTGTATGTTGCACAACCGCCTGGCTTTGAAAATCCAAAACATCCTGACATGGTATACAAGCTCAACAAGGCACTGTATGGCCTCAAACAAGCCCCTAGGGCCTGGTATGACACACTCAAATACTTCCTGAAGAGCAAAGGCTTCATACCTAGTTCCCTGGATCCCACTCTTTTCACGAAGACATATGATGGTGAACTGTTCGTGTGCCCAATATATGTGGATGCCATTATCTTCGGCTGCACCAATCAGAAGTACAGTGAAGAGTTTGGATATATGATGCAAGAGCAATATCAGATGTCCATGATGGGGGAGCTGAAGTTCTTCCTTGGTCTTCAAATACGACAACAACGCAATGGCATCTTCATATCTCAAGAGAAGTATCTCAAAGATTGCCTGAAGAAGTTCGGTATGCAAGACTGCAAAGACTTCACAACACCAATGCCAACCAAACATCATCTAGGTCCTGACGACAATGGTAAAGAGTTCGATCAAAAGGTATACCGCTCCATAATTGGTTCTTTGCTTTATTTATGTGCATCTAGGCCAGATATTATGCTTAGTGTTTGCATGTGTGCTCGATTTCAAGCGGCACCAAAGGAGTCGCATCACTTAGCTGTGAAGCGAATTCTTCGATATTTGGCTCACACCCCAACTCTAGGATTATGGTATCCAAAGGGCTCAGAGTTTGATTTGGTTGGATTTTCGGATGCTGATTATGCTGGTGACAAAGTTGATCGCAAGTCTACATCAGGCACATGTCACTTTCTGGGACGATCACTTGTATGTTGGTCTTCAAAGAAGCAGAACTGTGTATCTCTCTCCACTGCTGAATCTGAATACATCGCTGCTGGATCTTGCTGCGCTCAGCTTCTGTGGATGAAGCAAACACTCAAGGACTATGGCATTCATCTGAAGCAAGTACCAATTTACTGCGACAACGAAAGCGCCATCAAGATTGCCAACAACCCAGTTCAGCACTCGAAGACAAAGCACATTGAAATTTGTCATCACTTTCTCAGAGATCATGTTGTGAAGGAAGACATTGATATCATACACGTCAACACTGAAGAACAATTGGCAGATATCTTCACCAAGCCCTTGGATGAGAAGAGATTTTGCAAGTTACGGTGTGAGCTAAATATCCTGGAATCCTCAAATGTCCTGTGATCAGGCACACATCCTAACACTTATGCATATGATGACTTAGATGTGCAACACACAAAGTAAAGTATATCTTCAATCAATGAAGACATACATTCTAAGTGTGAATACATTAATGTGGAATTTGACTTCGGAGCGCCACGATAATTGTGCGCCGTGTCTGGGTCTAATACTTCCTATACGGTGGGTAACGCCACCACCAAACGTTCTATTTTGAAGTGTTTCACTCATGGCGTTACCTTGCAATATCTTCACATTTGGTTTGGCTTAGAACTTAACATGTCTTCATGATTATCTTCACTACGTTGATTATATAGATATATACATACTAGTGTTCTGTCCTCTACAGCATTCACTTATAGCTATGTCTTCTTGGTTGAATCTTTTGAACTAAGTGAATGTGATCGGACCCTAATCTCTATGCTTTCTATCTCAAATTCTATCTCTCCAAGTCATATGCATTCTATTGAAACTGTCGAATGTCTTCACTGCGTCCTTGTCAGCAGAAGATATAGAGACAACCATAAAGTCCGTTTTCAATACTCATTCCTCCACATAAAATTCGGAGAAGCAGGAACGACCGCCCGACAATCCAGGCGTGCGTGGGACGTGGAACAAAACCAAAACTTCCGCAAACTGGCCACGCGTTCCTCAGATGCGAATCGCCAGGGGCACCTGTGTAATAACACAGTGCCGCCCCTGAGCCTATAAATTCAAACTTACCGCAGTCATTATCTCCTTCTTCCACCCTCGCACGAACCCTAGCGCCACCGCTAGCACTCGACGACGCCGGCGACGAAGCGCTTCGCTGCCGCAACTTCTCCGACGCCGTCCTCACGCCGACTGCGGACATCGTCCTCTCCGCCGTCGCCGTAGGTGTCTTCCGTCGCCAAGTTAGGGCACGGAGGACTGAACTGCTCGGCATCATCTCTCACTTCCGTCTAGCAGTTCCAAGTGTGGTAAATAAAACTTCTTTTTACAGCCTCTTTTGATCTCATGGTTCTGTCACTTTCTACCATAAGAAGTTTCTCTTCACATAAGATAGATCTCTCAATCTGCATCTCATAACATGCCTAGTATATTCACTTGTGCTTCATAAAGTAGTTAGATTCCTCACTTGTACTGATCTGTGGGTTCGTACAAATCTGGAACCAACTTCTTATCTATGAGTGAATGTCTTCGCACGATGAGGTCAATGTCTTCTAAACTGATTAATCTTCAAAACCTTCTGAGAATGCATATGACCTCTTCCCCTTCCCTCGCACCTTAATGCTGTCACAGGTACATGTCCGTGGGAGAATCCTTCGGTTCTCATAGTCTGCATTCATTTGCAGAATTCCTACAGCATCACATAAACTCTCCTGAAGCCAGTTCCTGTTGGTCCAGCAAAAGAAAGCCTTTGAAAGTTTTGAAGCCTTTCAAGTTAAAGTTTATGGCTTCAGAAGCAGCAGCAAGGAAGGGGGGCAGACAAAGACGTGAAGGAACTTCAAAAGATCTGCCTGAAGACCTGGCAGAAATGTATAAAACAGATCCAGAAGAGAGTTATGGGCAGCGCAAGACCCGAATCCAATGGATTCGACGCTATTGGGCAGAACAGTGGTTCAAATACCGCTTCGTCACTCAGGAGTATGCTGAGAAATGTGCCATCAAGAAACCATGGGGGGACATCATTTACAAGAATCTCATACCCAGGACCAGAGATGAAGCCATTGCTCAAGGCTTCTACCCATGCATGGTCCGAGGACCACAGCCTGATGATGCGCATCCGTCGTCACTCCTCTGGTGTCGTGACGACAATCTGTTCAAGCGCAACTTCCAGTTTGCCCAACAATCAGCGAAGCTGAACAAGAAGAAATTTGGGTTAGACTTCAACCCTGGTCCCTCCGCACCAAGCGCAGATGGCACACGCGACGCCGAACCCAATATCATCGGTCCGTTTGCCAACCTTGAAGGCCTCATCACCCACATCCTAGTCCAAGGGACTGCCGTCAATGACCCTCCAGCTGACGCTGAGTCTGATGAAGCTCCTGCTGTACCGAAGCCAAAGCAATCAAAGAAGCCAAAAGCTTCAAAGCCGGCCCCTTCCTCAAAAATCTCAAGGGCGAAGCCATTGGCAACTGCACCTCCTGAAGACAGTGTGCAGTCTGAAGACGTATCCCGCGTCTCCAAGCCCCAGAAGGCCAAAGTGCCTCAGCCACACACAGGCAAAGAGCTCACAGCTGCTGCCATCCTGCGTAGCGAAGCAATAGATCTGTCAAGTGATGAAGATCTTGGAGATGACGCTCTAGAGCAGCTCATCAAGAGCAAAGAAGAAGCTGAAATCTTCAACAATTTGCCTCTCTTTGATGTCGCCATCATCCACAATTTCATCGACGAATGGTTTGCCTCGCCAGACATCAGCTTTGAAGATCTACAGCTGCCCGTTAGCCTCAGCGTCGCATTCCAAGGCGCTATTGCTTCAGAACTTGCTATTGCCCAGCGCATAGTTGAACTGAAGCAGAAAATTGATCATGAAAAGACTCAGTTCAAGAAGCATATGGCCAAGCTCAGCGTGCAAGAAGTGAAGAGCTTCAAGACCATGCTGCATGAGCTCAAAGAAAATTTTCTGAAGAAGCGTGCAGAAGCTCAGGGCTCACGTGAGCGGATGAAGTCTCTGGCGGAAAGATGTGTACAAGCCTACAACGAGGCTGAAAAGCGCAAGGCACTTGGGCGTCCAGGCATTGACCCCAAGATGGCCGCGAAGAAGAAGAAGAAGCCTGCTATGGCTGAACCAGAGGCACCTAGGCAAGAAGCGGTTCCAATTGTCTTCCCAACTGCAACGACTGGCTCGAAGCCAAAGAGCCGGTCAACAGCTTCAGAGCTTAAGAAGACAAGAACTGCTGAGGCTGAAGCAAGAAAGAGGAAAAGCTCTGAAGCCTCTCCTACTGCCCCCAGCAAGAAGAAGAGAAAGATCAAGAAATCTCGGGCTGCTCCCACAGAGCCCTTGATAGTTGAACCTATTGCTATGGTACACCCGAACGCAGAACGTCAACTGACGGTTCATGAGCCTGCTTCCACAGAGGCTCCTGAAGCTGAAGACATACCAGCAGCCGACCCCATTGCTGCTGAAGACATTGGTCATCATGACAATGTACAAGATGATGCAGCCCTTCCTCAGTATGAACAAAGCGAGCTCATCAGCATTGGTCGTCCTCTGACGCCAATTGCACAAGATGCGTCATGGGCGGATCGCCCCCAAGAGGAAGAAGACAATGAGGCCCAACCCACTCCAACCTCATAGGCGTCGTCTGCATTCCGCAGGCTTCGCAGAGGTCCAAGGCCTCAAGTCTATACTGAAGACATTCCAGCTGCATCAGCCGAAGAAGAAGCATCACAAGAGCCCACTCCAATGCTCCATCAAGAAGCAGTTCTCCAGGAGAACGTGCCTAAGTCTGACCCTCCAGCTAGTCGCGTGGAGGCTAAAAATGTTGAGGCTGCCACAACCAATACTGAAGCCAATGTGGAGCCCTCCCCGCCAAAAGCTTCAGCAGACAGCGAAGCTACTGAACCAGACACTTCTGTTCCTGAGTCTGCTGCAGGTCCTCAATTTGATTACCATGTTGAGCACATGCCTCATGTTCAGAAGCCAGTCCCAAGGCTGCCAAGGTTCCCAGGTCCTGCATCAGCACCTGGCTCCTTTGACATCAATAGCTTCAGGGCAGACAATACGTTTTTCAACAGCTCCAAAAACCCCTATTCAAGGGAACGGATTTCATCAGATAGGTTCTGGAGCTATCCTCAGCGCAGCTACTATTCATACATCCTATACAACCAAGGTCGCATCTTCCCTCATAAGCGCCTTGATGCTGAAGCCATTGCTGGTCTGCCCTGCTTAGAGGAAGCGCTGGATTGCTTCAAGCAAGTGGGTTTGCTGCCGTTTATAACTGATGAAGAGCACTGGAATGAAGAGTTTCTGCTTCAGTTCTATGCCACCCTCCACATTAAAGGATACAACAGAGATCCAAAGACTTGGGACCTGGAGTGAATGACCGGCAATTTCCATCATGAAGCCAATGCATTTGATATCATTGAGCTCACCGGCCTGCCCACTCCTGGCGAATTCTTCGAGGAAGGCTGTCAACTACATGCTGAAGCTATTGAGAGCATATTCTAGAGGCCTGAACCCAATATGAGTCGGATGCTCTCAATGATGAAGCCATTGCCCCATGATGCACCCTATCCAACTGAGTTCTTCGTTGAAGACCTTGAGTACCTGCCCAGGACCATATATCACATCATCCGGCGGACTCTCTGGCCCATAAAGGGGCACTCTCCAAATGCAAAGATTGAGGGTGCAATGAAGACTATGATATTCTGCATCCTTCATGGCAAATGCTTCAACGCACAGGATTTCTTCATACGCCAACTTGCAGCGTCAGGCTCAGACTTATTTGGTTTGAAGTTCTATGCTCCTTGGGTGATGAGGCTGATCAAACTGCACTCTGCGATCTCGTATCAGCCCTCAGCCCGAAACCATCGGATCTTCTTGCAGATGTGGATACCTCTGTTGAAGCTATATATCCAGAGCCTGCCAAGCAACCGTTGGGTCTTCAGAATGCAGAACACCAGAGCTTCACTCAGAATGATGAAGGTGTTGAAGCCATCTCCAGGGTGTATCCTTTGGCTGGCACTACACGTGCGCCACACCCTGCTTCTACTAAAGCCACTGATAGTGCAACTGCTTCAAGACCCAAGAAGCGCACTCGTGTTCTCACTAACCGAGAGCTTCTTGTGGCCCTTCATCAAAAACAAGATAGGCATCACGACTGGCTAAAGTGTTAGATGAAAAGCCTCTTGGTGGATGTTAATCGTCTTCGAAATCTTGCCACCAAGAATGCCTTCGTCACTCATGAAACCTGTCGTCGTACATGGAAAGGGCTCTCAATGATATGTACTGAAGCTGAACTTGAAGAGGATGGTTTCACAGAGCGCTTCAAGTTTGACACCACACCTCCTAGAAGGGCTGTGATGCGAAACACACCATCACTTGAAGACTCTGAGTTTTCTTCATCTGCTGCCACCGTCACTGCCAGAATCATTGATGAAGAAGACGATGCTACATCACCGCCACCTGCTTCAGCACCTCCAAGCTCTTCTGCACCGCCAAACACCTCCAACGACCCTGCTGCTCCTGGGAACGAGTAGACACTCTATGTCTTCAAACCTTTTTGGTCCTCGCTGACAAAAGGGGGAGAAGCATATGAGTTGATAGTCTTCAAGCGGGTCCATATGGGCGGGTGCCTTATGTTTTGCTATATTTTGCTTCGTGCTTACAACTCTCGTTTTTGCTTCATTTGGCTCCTTGAGTTGTAACACTTAAACCAGATGGTCGTCTGCTACTTGTTTGCCACCCTATTTTTGCGAAGATAAATTCCGCATGTGCGACGATAAATTCCGCACTTAGCTCATTCTGCAGACGTCCATTTTCCATTATGCATGTCATTATGTTCATATACTTTCACATGCATAGTGGATTGTCATCATAAGCTGAAGTGGATCTCCACAAGTACAACCTGCCATGTGCATTTGCATTCCAGAAGCAAATTAACTTATATGCACATCTTCAGGGGGAGTCCTTGCAACTTATGAAGACAATTCCTCACCCTTTACAATTTCACAGACTATATTCCCCGTTGAAAACTTCAACTAGTTTGTCATCAATCACCAAAAAGGGGGAGATTGTAAGTGCATCTAGTGCCACCCCTAGTTGGTTTTGGAGTATTGACGACAAACCTAGCTGAGGGACTAATGTGTTTGTGAGAATTGCAGGATAACACAGGTAGAAGTCCCTCATTGATTCGGTTTTTCTACCAGAGATGACCCCCAAAAATGTATGAAGACATTGAAGTCAAAGGTGGTATATGAAGATATTCACTTTGAAGACTATGACAAAAGAAGACACGTTATGAAGCCTATGGAGCTCGAAGACTTAGATCTTTCGTAGTTCTTTTTCTTTTGTGTTGAGTCATAGGAACCACCGTACTGTTAAGTGGGGTCCAGGAGAACCAGTCAGAATGACTGAAGTGATGCCTAAACCAAAAATCTATGTCTTCGAGTGAAGACAATGAGAGAGAATCTTGTCCAGAGCCGGACAAGTCAGCTTTGCTTGTAGCCCAAGTAAAGTTGCCATGAGAGTTTGAAATCTGACCGTTGCGACACGTGTCAGTTCCTTAGTGACCCAGGGTCATTTCAGAAAAATCAGATCGGGTTGCCAAGTGGCTATAAATAGCCCACCCCCCTACAACCATAAACGGTTGGCTGCTCAGATTTCAGTGCACGGCTTTTGTCGTTTGAGAGCAACCCACCTCAAAGCCTTTGAGAGAAAATTCCTAGCGAGGAGAAAAGCCCTAACCACCCAGAGCCAGAGAACATTGGGCATCACTTAAGTCTTCTTGTATGTGTGATCTGAAAGACTTATTACACTTGAGGACTGTGCATCCTCCAGACGGTTAGGCGTCGCGTTGGAGCATCCAAGAGACATTGTGGATTGCAGTGAACGAAGTCTGTGAAGGTTTGGGAGTCTACCTTGAAGACTTACCAGAGTGATTGGGCGAGGTCTATGTGACCTTAGCTCAAGGAGAATACGGTGAGGACTGGTGTCCTGAGCTGCGTGTTCAGGACTGGGTGTCCGGGACTGTGTGTCCTAAGGTTTAAATACCTAGCCGCTCCAACCAGACGTACAGTTGTCACAGCAACTGGAACTGGTCCAACACATCATTGTCTTCAACGAGTCACTGGTTTCATCTTCACTTCCTTTTCTTACTGTTACTCATTGTGAAGCCATTGCATGCTTGCTCTATCTTTTGTCTTCACAACGTGAATGTATGATCTGTTTGGCTTCATAACTTCTTCCTACCTGATCCTTATTACACTGCAGCTATTTGTCATTGTGCTTTCACTCTATTGAATACTTGACCATGGCTTGCCTAGTGTAATCTAACTTCCGCTGCATAGTAATAGGCATATCTTCGTTGTTTGTCTTCATAACTCCCACGTTTTGAAGACTTTCATAAAAATCGCCTATTCACCCCCCCTCTAGTCGATATAACACTTTCAGAAGGGTCTACAGCCGAAAATCAAATGCATCTGAAGCTATTGCTGGGGACCTTAAACATCTTGTAGGGCACAAGATCAAATGCCCAAATGGTCTTATTATGTATTTTGTTCCCGAGTCGCTTGCTACTTGCCCTATCAGTCCTAACCTCGATCTAAGATTTCATAATCCACTTGCTCGTCAAATGTTTATGCTTCACAATTCTCTTCGTGAAGCCTATCCCCCTAACTGCACTGTAGGGTATGACATCTCGCAAAAGCTTCTGAATGCTGGCTCTGGCATCGGAGGCTAGGGCATGCTGGCATGAGGAACTTGCATACTCTTGCAAAGAAGAAGCACATCATAGGCATCAAGGGCGTCAAGTTCAAGAAGGATCACTTATGCGGTGCCTGCGAAGCTGGAAAGATGACGAGGGCCAAGCATCCCTCGAAGACAATCATGACAATGACTCAACCCTTCGAATTGCTACACATGGACCTCTTCGGTCCTACTCACTACTCAACTCTTACTACTACTGCTTTTCTCTATGGCTTCGTCATTGTTGATGATTATTCAAGATATACATGGGTGCATATAATCCTCTACAAGACTGAAGTGCAGGATGTGCTCAGACGCTTCACCAATCGAGCCATGAACAACTATGGCGTCAAGATCAAGCACATCAGAAGAGACAATGGCACTGAATTCAAGAACACCGGCCTCGACACTTATCTTGATACTTTGGGCATCACTCATGAGTTCTCAGCTCCGTACATGCCACAGGCAGAATGGCATCGTGGAATGCAACAACAGAACACTCATTGAGATGGCTCGGACGATGCTCGATGAATACAAGACTCCAAGGAAGTTCTGGCCTGAAGCCATTGATACTGCATGCCATGTCATCAACCGTGTTTATCTTCACAAGCTTCTGAAAAACCATCTATGAACGCCTCACAGAGCACTCTAAATGTGCTAGATGAATTCCACCCAGTGAATCCATCAAGCTTATGGGACTAGAGAAATCATACCATCTGAAGTACAGCCTGAAGAGGAACTTATCATCCTCTGCACCTGATCAACTGAAGACAATGCATCCTGAAGACAATCCCTCAACGATGACAATGATCAGCAAGAGCAAATCTTCGTCCACTCATCTCGGTGTTGCTAATGAGTACAGATTGTGAGATAATCGATTAGCATCAAATGCACCCTGGTCACTTACTCGATTCAAGGGCAACACAACTAGCAAATTTCTATGGACACTTTGCATTCATCTCAATATCTGAACCCAAGAAAGTTGATGAAGCCTTCATGGAACATGAATGGATTCAAGCTATGCAAGAAGAGCTTCAACAGTTTGAGCTGAATAATGTATGGGAACTGGTCAAGCGTCCTAATCTTCGTAAGCACAATATCATAGGCACTAAATGGATATATCGCAACAAGCAAGATGAGCATGGTCAAGTTTTTAGAAACAAGGCTCGTCTCGTTGCTCAAGGATACACTCAAGTTGAAGGAATTGACTTTGATGAAACATTTGCTCCTATGGCTAGGCTTGAAGCCATACGCATACTACTAGCCTATGCAAATCATCATAACATCCTTCTGTATCAAATGGATGTGAAGAGTGCTTTTCCCAATGGCAAGATTGAAGAAGAAGTGTATGTTGCACAACCACCTGGCTTTGAAGATCCAAAACATCCTGACATGGTTTACAAGCTCAACAAGGCACTGTATGGCCTCAAAGAAGCCCCTCGTGCTTGGTATGACACACTCAAAGACTTCTTGAAGAGCAAAGGCTTCAAACCTGGTTCCCTGGATCCCACACTCTTCACGAAGACATATGATGGTGAATTGTTTGTGTGCCAAATATATGTAGATGACATTATCTTCGGCTGCACTAATCAAAAATACAGTGATGAGTTTGGACACATGATGCAAGAGCAATATCAGATGTCCATGATGGCTGAGCTAAAGTTCTTCCTTGGTCTTCAAGTACGGCAGCAACGCAACAGCATCTTCATATCTCAAGAGAAATACCTCAAAGATTGCCTGAAGAAGTTTGGAATGCAAGACTGCAAAGGTTATACGATGCCAATGCCTGACGCCAATGGTAAAGAGTTCGATCAAAAGGTATACCGCTCCATGATTGGTTCTTTGCTTTAATTATGTGCATCTAGGCTAGATATCATGCTTAGTGTTTGCATGTGTGCCCGATTCCAAGCGGCACCAAAGGAATCGCATCACTTAGCTATGAAGCGAATTCTTCGATATTTGGCTTACACCCAACACTAGGATTATGGTATCCAAAGGGCTCAGAGTTTGATCTAGTTGGATTCTCGGATGCTGATTATGCTGGTGACAAGGTGGATCGCAAGTCTACATCAGGCACATGTCACTTTCTGGGACGATCACTTGTGTGTTGGTCTTCAAAGAAGCAGAACTGTGTATCTCTCTCCACTGCTGAATCTGAATACATTGCTGCTGGATCTTGCTGCGCTCAGCTTCTATGGATGAAGCAAACACTCAAAGACTATGGCATTCATCTGAAGCAAGTGCCACTCTACTACGACAATGAAAGCGCCATCAAGATCGCCAACAACCCAGTTCAGCACTCAAAGACAAAACACATTCAGATCCGTCATCACTTTCTCAGAGATCATGTCATGAAGGAAGATATTGATATCATTCACGTTAGCACTGAAGAGCAACTGGCATATATCTTCACAAAGCCCTTGGATGAGAAAAGGTTTTGCAAGTTGCGGTGTGAGCTAAATATCTTGGAATCCTCAAATGTCCTGTGATCATGCACACATCCTAACACTGATGCATGTTGATGACTTAGATGTGCAAACACACGAAGTAACGTATATCTTCAACTAATGAAGACTTACACTCTAAGTGTGAATACATTAATGCGGAATTTGACTTCGGAGCATCACGATAATTGTGCGTCGTGTCTGGGTCTAATACTTCCTATACGGTGGGTAACGCCACCACCAAACTTGTGTTTGGAATACTTTCTATTGGCGTTACATTCGCAAAGTCTTCGCATTTTGTTTGTCTTCAATGTTAACATGGCTTCATGTTTATATTCAATGTACTGATTTGGTTTCTATCCTCTACAACATTCACTTATAGCTATGTCTTCTAGTTGAATCTTTTGAACTAAGTGAATGTGATCGGACCCTGACCTTTCTATGCTCCTGTCTTAAGTCTATCTATCCAAATCATATGCATTCTGTTGAAACTGTCGAATGTCTTTGTTGGGTCCTTGTTAGCAGAAGATACAGAGACAAACATTAAATCTGTTTTAAATGATCAATCCTTTTTACCTGAAACCCGGAGAAGCGGGAACGACCACCCGACAATCTAGGCGTGCATGGGAACGTGGAACAACCTCCTATGTGTTGCATGATCGCCACGTGTGCTTCGGATGTGAACCGCCAGGGGCACCTGCGTAATAATGTTGTGCCGCCCCTGTCCCTATAAATACACGCCTCACCCCAGTCATTATCTCTTCTTCCACTCTTACACAAACCCTAGCGCCACCTCTAGCCATCGACGACGCCGGCGACGAAGCGCTAAGCTGCCGCGACCTCACCGACGCCGTCATCACGCCGGCCGCGAACATCGTCTTCTCCGCCGTCGTCGTAGGTGTCCTCCGTCGCCAAGTTAGGGCACGGAAGATCGAACTTCTCGGCCTCCTCTCCCACTCCGTCTAGCAGTTCCTCGTGTGGTAAATAAAACCTCTTTTTACAGTCTTTTTGATCCGATAGATTCATCCTTTCCATCCACAAGTGGTTTCTGTTGCTACAAAGTTGGATCTATCCTGTTCTGCATCTCATAGCATGCCTAGTAAGTTCACTTATGCTTCACAAAGTAGTTAGATTCCTCACTTGTACTTATTTGTGGATTCGTACAAATCTGGAACCAACTGACTACATATGAGTGAATGTCTTCACACTATGAGGTCAATGTCTTCTAAACTGATTTATCTTCAAAATCTTCTAAGAATGCATATGACCTCTTCCCCTTCCCTCGCATCTCTAATGCTGTCACAGGTACATGTCCGTGGGAAAATCCCTTGGTTCTCATAGTCTGCATTCATTTGTAGAGTTCTTACAGCATCACATAAATTCTCCTGAAGCCAGTTCATGTCTGAGCAGTAGACGGAAGACTTCGACAGTGTTGAAGCCTTTCAGTCTAAACTTCATGGCAACTGAAAAATCAGTCAGGAAGGGCGGCAGATAGCGGCGTGGAAACACTGCTAAGGACCTGCCACCGGATCTCTATGAGTTATACAAGTCAGATCCAGAAGAAACCTATGCAGAACGCAAGAACCAAATCCAATGGATTCGAAGACATTGGGCAGAGGAATGGTTAAAGTATGGATTCGTCACCGAGGAATATGCTGAGAAGAATGCCCTAAAGGGCCCCTGGGGAGATATAATATACAAAGGTCTTCAGCCCAAGTCAAAGTCCAAAGCTATTGCTCAGGGCTTCTCCCCCTGCATGATTCATGGACCTCAGCCTGCTAATGCCGACCCATCCTCTCTGTTATGGTGTCGTGAAGATAAACTCTTCAAGCGCAACTATCAGGCTGCAAAGAACTCGGCCAAGGAAAACAAGAAGTCTTTGGGATTAGACTTCAACCCAAGACCCTCTGCGCCACGTGCTGACGGCACACGCGAAGCTGAACCCAATCTTGTTGGGCCCTTCTACAACTTAGAAGGTCTCATCACTCACATTCAGGTTCAAGGGGCAGCCGTGGACCACTCTGCAGATGACACTGATTCTGACGAAGCGCCTGCACCACCGAAGCCTGTGAAGCAAAAGAAACCAAAGGCTTCGAAGCCCCCTTCTGCACCAAAGGTCTCACGGGCGAAGCCTCTGGCCACTGCACCTCCTGAAGTCAGTGTGCAATTAGAAGATCTCTCACACATCTCCAAGTCTGACAAGTGGAAAAAGCCCATGTAACCAACTGGTCAAGCACTGACTCCTGCTGCTATTTTGAGAAATGAGAATGACGCCATTGATCTGTCTAGTGACGATGATCTTGGCAATGGCGCTCTTGAGCAATTGATAAAGAGCAAGCAAGAGGCGGAAATCTTCAATGATCTTCCCTCTTTGATGATCTTGATGGAAAGTAACTTGGGCTGTCAAACCACTCATCAATTAACGGACGGAAGGATTTCCACAATCAAAGAGGGAAGATCATTGAAGATTTCCGCCTCTTGCTTGCTCTTTATCAATTGCTCAAGAGCGTCATCGCCAAGATCGTCGTCGCTAGACAGATCAATGGCGTCATTCTCATTTCTCAAAACAGCAGTAGGGGTCAGTGCTTGACCAGTGGGTTACATGGGCTTTTTCAACTTGTCAGACTTGGAGATGTGTGAGAGATCTTCAGATTGCACACTGGCTTGAGGAGGTGCAGTGGCCAGAGGCTTCGCCCGTGAGACCTTTGGTGCAGAAGGGGGCTTCGAAGCCTTTGGTTTCTTTTGCTTCACAGGCTTCGGTGGTGCAGGCGCTTCGTCAGAATCAGTGTCATCTGCAGAGTGGTCCACGGCTGCCCCTTGAACCTGAATGTGAGTGATGAGACCTTCTAAGTTGTAGAAGGGCCCAACAAGATTGGGTTCAGCTTCGCGTGTGCCGTCAGCACGTGGCGCAGAGGGTCTTGGGTTGAAGTCTAATCCCAAAGACTTCTTGTTTTCCTTGGCCGAGTTCTTTGCAGCCTGATAGTTGCGCTTGAAGAGTTTATCTTCACGACACCATAACAGAGAGGATGGGTCGGCATTAGCAGGCTGAGGTCCATGAATCATGCAGGGGGAGAAGCCCTGAGCAATAGCTTTGGACTTTGACTTGGGCTGAAGACCTTTGTATATTATATCTCCCCAGGGGCCCTTTAGGGCATTCTTCTCAGCATATTCCTCGGTGACGAATCCATACTTTAACCATTCCTCTGCCCAATGTCTTCGAATCCATTGGATTTGGTTCTTGCGTTCTGCATAGGTTTCTTCTGGATCTGACTTGTATAACTCATAGAGATCCGGTGGCAGGTCCTTAGCAGTGTTTCCACGCCGCTATCTGCCGCCCTTCCTGACTGATTTTTCAGTTGCCATGAAGTTTAGACTGAAAGGCTTCAACACTGTCGAAGTCTTCCGTCTACTGCTCAGACATGAACTGGCTTCAGGAGAATTTATGTGATGCTGTAAGAACTCTACAAATGAATGCAGACTATGAGAACCAAGGGATTTTCCCACGGACATGTACCTGTGACAGCATTAGAGATGCGAGGGAAGGGGAAGAGGTCATATGCATTCTTAGAAGATTTTGAAGATAAATCAGTTTAGAAGACATTGACCTCATAGTGTGAAGACATTCACTCATATGTAGTCAGTTGGTTCCAGATTTGTACGAATCCACAAATAAGTACAAGTGAGGAATCTAACTACTTTGTGAAGCATAAGTGAACTTACTAGGCATGCTATGAGATGCAGAACAGGATAGATCCAACTTTGTAGCAACAGAAACCACTTGTGGATGGAAAGGATGAATCTATCGGATCAAAAAGACTGTAAAAAGAGGTTTTATTTACCACACGAGGAACTGCTAGACGGAGTGGGAGAGGAGGCCGAGAAGTTCGATCTTCCGTGCCCTAACTTGGCGACGGAGGACACCTACGACGACGGCGGAGAAGACGATGTTCGCGGCCGGCGTGATGACGGCGTCGGTGAGGTCGCGGCAGCTTAGCGCTTCGTCGCCGGCGTCGTCGATGGCTAGAGGTGGCGCTAGGGTTTGTGTAAGAGTGGAAGAAGAGATAATGACTGGGGTGAGGCGTGTATTTATAGGGACAGGGGCGGCACAACATTATTACGCAGGTGCCCCTGGCGGTTCACATCCGAAGCACACGTGGCGATCATGCAACACATAGGAGGTTGTTCCACGTTCCCATGCACGCCTAGATTGTCGGGTGGTCGTTCCCGCTTCTCCGGGTTTCAGGTAAAAAGGATTGATCATTTAAAACAGATTTAATGTTTGTCTCTGTATCTTCTGCTAACAAGGACCCAACAAAGACATTCGACAGTTTCAACAGAATGCATATGATTTGGATAGATAGACTTAAGACAGGAGCATAGAAAGGTCAGGGTCCGATCACATTCACTTAGTTCAAAAGATTCAACTAGAAGACATAGCTATAAGTGAATGTTGTAGAGGATAGAAACCAAATCAGTACATTGAATATAAACATGAAGCCATGTTAACATTGAAGACAAACAAAATGCGAAGACTTTGCGAATGTAACGCCAATAGAAAGTATTCCAAACACAAGTTTGGTGGTGGCGTTACCCACCGTATAGGAAGTATTAGACCCAGACACGACGCACAATTATCGTGATGCTCCGAAGTCAAATTCCGCATTAATGTATTCACACTTAGAGTGTAAGTCTTCATTAGTTGAAGATATACGTTACTTCGTGTGTTTGCACATCTAAGTCATCAACATGCATCAGTGTTAGGATGTGTGCATGATCACAGGACATTTGAGGATTCCAAGATATTTAGCTCACACCGCAACTTGCAAAACCTTTTCTCATCCAAGGGCTTTGTGAAGATATATGCCAGTTGCTCTTCAGTGCTAACGTGAATGATATCAATATCTTCCTTCATGACATGATCTCTGAGAAAGTGATGACGGATCTGAATGTGTTTTGTCTTTGAGTGCTGAACTGGGTTGTTGGCGATCTTGATGGCGCTTTCATTGTCGTAGTAGAGTGGCACTTGCTTCAGATGAATGCCATAGTCTTTGAGTGTTTGCTTCATCCATAGAAGCTGAGCGCAGCAAGATCCAGCAGCAATGTATTCAGATTCAGCAGTGGAGAGAGATACACAGTTCTGCTTCTTTGAAGACCAACACACAAGTGATCGTCCCAGAAAGTGACATGTGCCTGATGTAGACTTGCGATCCACCTTGTCACCAGCATAATCAGCATCCGAGAATCCAACTAGATCAAACTCTGAGCCCTTTGGATACCATAATCCTAGTGTTGGGTGTAAGCCAAATATCGAAGAATTCGCTTCATAGCTAAGTGATGCGATTCCTTTGGTGCCGCTTGGAATCGGGCACACATGCAAACACTAAGCATGATATCTAGCCTAGATGCACATAATTAAAGCAAAGAACCAATCATGGAGCGGTATACCTTTTGATCGAACTCTTTACCATTGGCGTCAGGCATTGGCATCGTATAACCTTTGCAGTCTTGCATTCCAAACTTCTTCAGGCAATCTTTGAGGTATTTCTCTTGAGATATGAAGATGCTGTTGCGTTGCTGCCGTACTTGAAGACCAAGGAAGAACTTTAGCTCAGCCATCATGGACATCTGATATTGCTCTTGCATCATGTGTCCAAACTCATCACTGTATTTTTGATTAGTGCAGCCGAAGATAATGTCATCTACATATATTTGGCACACAAACAATTCACCATCATATGTCTTCGTGAAGAGTGTGGGATCCAGGGAACCAGGTTTGAAGCCTTTGCTCTTCAAGAAGTCTTTGAGTGTGTCATACCAAGCACGAGGGGCTTCTTTGAGGCCATACAGTGCCTTGTTGAGCTTGTAAACCATGTCAGGATGTTTTGGATCTTCAAAGCCAGGTGGTTGTGCAACATACACTTCTTCTTCAATCTTGCCATTGGGAAAAGCACTCTTCACATCCATTTGATACAGAAGGATGTTATGATGATTTGCATAGGCTAGTAGTATGCGTATGGCTTCAAGCCTAGCCATAGGAGCAAATGTTTCATCAAAGTCAATTCCTTCAACTTGAGTGTATCCTTGAGCAACGAGACGAGCCTTGTTTCTAAAAACTTGACCATGCTCATCTTGCTTGTTGCGATATATCCATTTAGTGCCTATGATATTGTGCTTACGAAGATTAGGACGCTTGACCAGTTCCCATACATTATTCAGCTCAAACTGTTGAAGCTCTTCTTGCATAGCTTGAATCCATTCATGTTCCATGAAGGCTTCATCAACTTTCTTGGGTTCAGATATTGAGATGAATGCAAAGTGTCCATAGAAATTTGCTAGTTGTGTTGCCCTTGATCGAGTAAGTGGACCAGGTGCATTGATGCTATCGATTATCTTCACAATCTGTACTTCATTAGCAACACGAGGATGAGTTGGACGAAGATTTTGCTCTTGCTGATCATTGTCATCGTTTGAGGGATTGTCTTCAGGATGAGCATTGTCTTCAGGTTGATCAGGTGCAGAGATGATAAGTTCCTCTTCAGGCTGTACTTCAGATGGTATGATTTCTCTAGTTCCCATAAGCTTGATGGATTCACTGGGTGGAATTTCATCTAGCACATTTGGCAGGTGCTCTCTGTGAGGCGTTCATAGGATGTTTTGTTCAGAAGCTTGTGAAGATAAACACGGTTGATGACATGACATGCAGTGTCAATGGCTTCAGGCCAGAACTTTCCTTGGAGTCTTGTATTCATCGAGCATCGTCCGGCCATCTCAATGAGTGTTCTGTGGCATTCACGATGGCCATTCTGCTGTGGCATGTACGGAGCTGAGAACTCATGAGTGATGCCCAAAGTATCAAGAAGTGTCGAGCCGGTGTTTCTTGATTCAGTGCCATTGTCTTCTGATGTGCTTGATCTTGACGCCATAGTTGTTCACGCTCGATTGTGAAGCCGTCTGAGCATCCTGCACTTCAGTCTTGTAGAAGGATTATATGCACCATGTACTCTTGAATAATCATCAACAATGACGAGCCAATAGAGAAAAGCAGTAGTAGTAAGAGTTGAGTAGTGAGTAGGGACCGAAAGGTCCATGTGTAGCAATTCGAAAGGGTTGAGTCATTGTCATGATTTGTTCTTCGAGGGATGCTTGGCCTCAGTCATCTTCCTGCTTCGCAGGCACCGCATAAGTGATCCTTCTTGAACTTGATGCCCTCGATGCCTATGACGTGCTTCTTCTTTGCAAGAGTATTTAAGTTCCTCATGCCAGCATGCCCTAGCCTCCGATGCCAGAGCGAGCATTCTAAAGCAGCTGGTGTCATACCCTACAGTGCAGTTAGGGGGATAGGCTTCACGAAGAGAATTGTGAAGCATAAACATTTGACGAGCAAGTGGATTATGAAATCTTAGATCGAGGTTAGGACTGATAGGGCAAGTAGCAAGCGACTCGGGAACAAAATACATAATAAGACCATTTGGGCATTTGATCTTGTGCCCTACAAGATGTTTAAGGTCCCCAGCAATAGCTTCAGATGCATTTGATTTTCGGCTGTAGACCCTTCGTGAAAGTGCGTTATATCGACTAGAGGGGGGGGTGAATAGGCGATTTTTATGAAAGTCTTCAAAACGTGGGAGTTATGAAGACAAACAGCGAAGATTATGCCTATTACTATGCAGCGGAAGTTAGATTACACTAGGCCAGCCATAGTCAAGTATTCAATAAAGTGAAAGCGCAATGACAAACAGCTGAAGTGTAATAAGGATCAGGTGGGAAGAAGTTATGAAGCCAAATAGATTATACATTCACGTTGTGAAGACAAAAGATAGAGCAAGCATGCAATGGCTTCACAATGAGTAACAGTAAGAAAAAGGAAGTGAAGATGAAACCCGTGACTCGTTGAAGACAATGATGTGTTGGACCAGTTCCAGTTGCTGTGACAACTGTACGTTTGGTTGGAGCGGCTAGGTATTTAAACCTTAGGACACACAGTCCCGGACACCCAGTCCTGAACACGCAGCTCAGGACACCAAGTCCTCACCGTATTCTCCTTGAGCTAAGGTCACATAGTCCTCGCCCAATCACTCTGGAAAGTCTTCAAGGTAGACTCCCAAACCTTCACAGACTTCGTTCACTGGCAATCCACAATGTCTCTTGGATGCTCTGAACGCGACGCCTAACCGTCTGGAGGATTCATAGTCCTCAAGTGTAATAAGTCTTCAGATCACACATACAAGAAGACTTAAGTGATGCCCAATGTTCTCTGGCTCTGGGTGGTTATGGCTTTTCTCCTCGCTAGGAATTTTCTCTCAAAGGCTTCGAGGTGGGTTGCTCTCAAACGACAAAAGTCGTGCACTGAAATCTGAGCAGCCAACCGTTTATGGTTGTAGGGGGGTGGGCTATTTATAGCCACTTGGCAACCCGACCTGATTTGTCCGAAATGACCCTGGGTCACTAAGGAACTGACACGTGTCGCAACGGTCAGATTTCAAACTCTCATGGCAACTTTACTTGGGCTACAAGCAAAGCTGACTTGTCCGGCTCTGGACAAGATTCTCTCTCATTGTCTTCACTCAAAGACATAGGTTTTTGGTTTAGGCATCACTTCAGTCATTCTGACTGGTTCTCCTGGACCCCACTTAACAGTACGGTGGTTCCTATGACTCAACACAAAAGAAAAAGAACTACGAAAGATCTAAGTCTTCGAGCTCCATAGGCTTCATAACGTGTCTTCTTTTGTCATAGTCTTCAAAGTGAATATCTTCATATACCACCTTTGACTTCAATGTCTTCATACATTTTTGGGGGTCATCTCTGGTAGTAAAACCGAATCAATGAGGGACTTCTACCTGTGTTATCCTGCAATTCTCACAAACACATTAGTCCCTCAGCTAGGTTTGTCGTCAATACTCCAAAACCAACTAGGGGTGGCACTAGATGCACTTACACCAAGGAGTAACAATGAATTAGATAATATGATCATATGGTTGTATGACCCATATGGAATTTTTGTATATATATATATATATTCTGATGTACTAACAATTAACAAGTTGCTCATGAAACCTGTTAGTTCGTTTGTTAAGCTTGTTAAGTTTAACGAGCTGAATTTGGTAATTGGCTCTATTCGTTAAGAAGCGACCTACGAGCTTAGAGCATCTACAACTACAATGAACATATCATGTCCCTCAAACATCTGTGGAAGCGTTCGGTCAGTGTCAGAGCGTGTCCGTTTGAGTCCTTATTTGTTCGTCCATGTAGTCATACTCCTCATTTTCTCAATTATATGTCTGGTCACTTGCTTGTGATTGGTGGAGATGAAGAGAGAAAGAAAAGAAAGAAAAAAGGTGGTCCGAAGTGGGCCGTGTACTACATGAAGTATTGATTGGCTGTGTCCGCAAATCTTCATATTCTCCCTACATTTGCTCTCAATATGAGGTTCGCAGACAACCCGGACGCATAGGGATGATAGGAGGGGGCCGACTGGATTGTGTTTTTTCTTCTCACTCATATCTGATCATTGATCGGACATGTTCGTGGACGTTGGAGAAGGATTTGACAAAGCTGGTTGTAGATGCTCTTAGTGAGCCGCCCATGCCCGAGTGAGAGCTTTGGATGTCCTCGCGTGCACACAATGGAAAGGCGGCAATAGTAATTACTAGTGCTTAGTACATCTCCAATGCAAACCTCTAAAACAAACACGGTGTTTGTTTAAGAACATGTCCGGATGCGTCTGTGAACAATGGTACAGCAAAGGGCTATTTCAAATCAGATTTGAACAAACCAGACAAATTCCATTCAAATTGGATGATTTTCATCTAAACCGGACCAAAATCATTACATTTCTGACATACTTCAACTAAACTACATCGGACCAGGCTTTTTTAACCTAGTCTAAATGATGGCCGGCCGCGACAAGCACCAGTTTCCCATGACATATCCTCCTCGTGCATGGCAAGTTCACCGTGAGCCCTGAAAAATGAAACTGTAGGAGGGGAGGAATAGTGGTGGCCTTCCTGGGACTCAAACCACTGCGGATTCCCATGAGCTGCTTTTCCTCACCGGTGTCCGCCTCGTCGACGGCGCCGGATGTGTCGGCCTCATGGTCGGGGCGTTGGGGTGTGAACAGCGGTGGTGGCGTGGCCGACGCGGAGCTAGCATGTATGCGGTCTCCTGCGCATTTAATGATCTTCATGAAAATTTTTATTATATCTTTCTTGGATATCTATCACTTTGGGACTAATTTCATATATTACCATTGCTTATAACAAGCTCTGAAACAAATTTATGTGAAGAACATGAGCATTAAAATTTTCATCTCACAAAATAATATAAGTGAATTATGAGGGAGTTTCTTCAAAAATTAATGCACCACCGTGCTCAAAAAGATAAAAGTGAAGCACTAGAGCAATTCCATAGCTCAAAAAAATGTAAGTGAAGCACATAGAGCAATTCTAACAAATCATAGCATCATTATGACTTTTCTCAAATAGGTGTGTCCAACAAGGATGACTGTGACAAACTAAAAAGCAAAACAAGCAAAGACTCATATAATACAAGATGCTCCAAGCAAAAGTCATGATATGTGACAAATAAAAATATAGTTCCAAGTAAAATTACCAATGGTTGTTAGAAGAAAGAGGGGAAGCCTTCCGGGGCATCCCCAAGCCTAGTTGCTTGGTTCTCCTTGAATATTACCTTGGGGTGCCATGGGCATCCCCAAGCTTAGGCTCTTTTCACTCCTTATTCCTTCATCCATCGTGATCTCACCCAAAACTTGAAAACTTCAATCACACAAAACTCAACAAAACATCAATCACACAAAACTCAACAAAACCTTCGTGAGATTTGTTAGTATAGTAAAGCAAATCACCACTTTAAGTACTGATGCAAACCCATTCATATTTTATTATTGCATTATACCTGTATTTTTAACTTTACCATGGCTCATACCCAAAATAAAAGTTTTAGCATCTAGATTGCTAGAACGTCAAATTTTAGGAGTTCTGCCATCATCTCTTTCTGCCATACCAAAGTCACTCATGATGATAGGTTTGAGCAAACAAAAGATCGAACGAGAAAAAGGCAAATATTTTTGTGCTTTTCGCAAAAATGTTTTAGAAGTGGGGGATATGAAAATGAGATGCAAATGACAAATAATGTATATTGCAAGGAGATGAGATTTGTGATTGGGTACCTGATAGATGTTGATGATGTCTCCCCGGCAACGGCGCCGAAAATTCTTCCTGATTGTTTGTATCTGCGTTGGTATTTCCCCGAAGAGGAGAGGATAATACAACACATCAATGGTAAGTATTTCCCACAGTTATGAAACCAAGGTTATCAATCCAGTAGGAGAACCCAGCAACACTAAGTAAATAGCACCTGCACACAAATAATAAATACTTGAAACCCAACGCGTAAGAGGGGTTGTCAATCCCTCCTCGGTATTCAGATAGGTTAAATTGTATGAGATTGGATAAATAGCTCT